>NW_025533816.1:165000-167500 GCF_020615455.1 Coregonus clupeaformis | reverse complement strand
AGCTACATCCCTGCCGGCCATTCCCTCCCCTACCCTGGGCCAATTGTGCGCCGCCCCATGGGGTCTCCCGGTCACGGCCGGCTACGACAGAGCCTGGATTCGAACCAGGATCTCAAGTGGCACAGCTAGAACTGCGATGCAGTGCCTTAGACCACTGCGCCACTCGGGAGGCATGCCCTCAGCCCGGTCAGCTCGGGATCACTGGCATGCCCTCTGCCCGGTCAGCTCGGGATCACTGGCATGCCCTCGTCCCGGTCAGCTCGGGATCACTGGCATGCCCTCTGCCCGGTCAGCTCGGGATCACTGGCATGCCCTCTGCCCGGTCAGCTCGGGATCACTGGCATGCCCTCTGCCCGGTCAGCTCGGGATCACTGGCATGCCCTCGGCCCGGTCAGCTCGGGATCACTGGCATGCCCTCGGCCCGGTCAGCTTGGTCAGGGTATCCTTGCATCATTCACTGTGTGATTGATAGATAACTCTGAAATGAATGGTGTGCTATCCAATCTCTTTCACTAGGGACTTGACTATATGAGGAATTAGCACCAGACTATTAAGAGTGGGTGTTTCACATATAGTGTGGTGGATATTAAGGGAGCCAAGACCTTCAAAATTAAGATAAGACATGTATTTATGTTGATGCTTCCAGTAGCGGAGCGTGGGTAAAAACACTGACCAGGAAAACATAGCCATATTACCACCAATGTGTTGTGATAATTGCGTTGTTTGCTCTATAACCTGTTAGTTCATATGCCTTGACACCGTGATATCTAGGCCTAAAGCCGAGACAATAAGAAGACACAGTGGCAGAATAAATTCAACCACACCTTTGTTTCATCACAAAACCGGAGAGCAACATCTGTCCAGTGAAGTCCACAAAGCATATTGCATGTAACAAACAGTTACATGACCTACAGCATGGTCAAGCAAGGTAATGTTTCCGACATCTTCGGACAACTAAACAACTACTGATTTAGAACCAGGGAGAGTTCGGCTTCCGCAAGTCTCAAAGAAAACAGGAGCTGCCTCCAGCATTACAGCACCATCTAACCACTTCAGTTATACTACATATTCTATCCATACTGTATATACAGTGTATATTATTTATGGGTCACTGGCATGACCACAGCCCGGTCAGCTTGGTCAGGGTATCGTTGCATGATTCATTGTTTGATTTGATAGATAACTCTCAAATGATTTAATGGTGTGGTATCCAATCTCTTTCATTAGGGACTTCACTATACGAGGATTTAGCACCAGACTATGTATGAGAAATCGCCTGAGAGTGAGTGTGTTATCTGTGATTCACACCATGAATGATGTAACGATGCACTGACCAAGCTGACTGGACCGACCCAGCCGAGGCCACGCCAGTGACCCCCGAGACCCCAAAATACCCTTTGACCTTTAGCTTTAGCCCAGGGGAATGGAGGGATGGATGGATGGATGTAAGAGGGATGGATGGATGGATGTAAGAGGGATGGAGGAGTGAAAAGCCTCATGGATTAGCGCCTCTTTGGCACACATACACACACACACGGGCACACGCACACACAACACACATACACACACACACACACAACACACACACACACACACGGGCACACGCACCCACACACACACATACACAGGTCCAGGTGTTTGTGTGCGTGTGGCCGCCTGCTCGTGTGTGTGTGTGTGTTGTGTGTGTGTGTGTGTTGTGTGTTGTGTGTGTTGTGTGTGTGTGTGTGTATGTGTGTGTGTGTGTGTGTGTTGTGTGCGTGTATGTGTTGTGTGTGTGTGTTGTGTGTGTGTATGTGTGTTGTGTGTGCGTGTGTGTTGTGTGTGTGTTGTGTGTTGTGTGTGTGTGTTGTGTGTGTGTGTTGTGTGTGTATGTGTTGTGTGTGTGTGTGTGTGTGTGTGTGTGTGTGTGTGTGTGTGTGTGTGTTGTGTGTTGTGTGTGCGTGTGTGTTGTGTGTGTTGTGTGTTGTGTGTGTGTGTTGTGTGTGTGTGTTGTGTGTTGTGTGTATGTGTGTTGTGTGTGTGTGTGTGTGTGTGTGTGTGTGTGTGTTGTGTGTGTTGTGTGTGTGTGTATGTGTGTTGTGTGTGTGTATGTGTGTTGTGTGTGTGTGTGTGTGTGTGTGTGTGTGTGTGTGTGTGTGTGTGTGTGTGTGTGTGTGTGTGTGTGTGTGTGTGTGTGTGTGTGTGTGTGTGTGTGTGTGTGTAGCTCAACAGAGCAGTGTGCTGCAGCAGAACAGACGGTGAGAGATTAACTTTGATGTGAGAAGCCACAGCTTGTTTATCAGGCACCTCTCCTACAGCTCTCCTACAGCTCTCCTACAGCTCTCCTACACCTCTCCTACAGCTCTCCTACAGCTCTCCTACACCTCTCCTACAGCTCTCCTACACCTCTCCTACAGCTCTCCTACACCTCTCCTACAGCTCTCCTACAGCTCTCCTACACCTCTCCTACACCTCTCCTACACCTCTCCTACAGCTCTCCTACAGCTCTCCTACAGCTCTC
>NW_025533816.1:0-162500 GCF_020615455.1 Coregonus clupeaformis | reverse complement strand
TCCTCTTTTTTTTCTCTCTCTTCCCCTCTTTTTCTGGTCTCAGCACGTGATGGCGAAGCAATTGCTTTACAGGCAGTTTGCCCTTGGAGAATCAGAGCATAGAAACAGTGGGTTTATAACTAGAGACATAATAAATCAAATCAAATCAAATCAAATCAAATTTTATTGGTCACATGCGCCGAATACAACAAGTGCAGACATTACAGTGAAATGCTTACTTACAGCCCTTAACCAACAGTGCGTTTATTTTAAACAAAAAAAGTAAGAATAAAACAACAACAAAAAAAAGTGTTGAGAAATACAAAGAGCAGAAGTAAAATAAAGTGACAGTAGGGAGGATATATATACAGGGGGGTAACGGTGCAGAGTCAATGTGCGGGGGCACCGGCTAGTTGAGGTAGTTGAGGTAATATGTACATGTGGGTAGAGTTAAAGTGACTATGCATAAATACTTAACAGAGTAGCAGCAGCGTAAAAAGGATGGGGTGGGGGGGCAGTGCAAATAGTCCGGGTAGCCATGATTAGCTGTTCAGGAGTCTTATGGCTTGTGGGTAGAAGCTGTTGAGAAGTCTTTTGGACCTAGACTTGGCACTCCGGTACCGCTTGCCGTGCGGTAGCAGAGAGAACAGTCTATGACTAGGGTGGCTGGAGTCTTTGACAATTTTGAGGGCCTTCCTCTGACACCGCCTGGTATAGAGGTCTTGGATGGCAGGGAGCTTTGCCCCAGTGATGTACTGGGCCGTACGCACTACCCTCTGTAGTGCCTTGCGGTCAGAGGCCAAGCAGTTGCCATACCAGGCGGTGATGCAACCAGTCAGGATGCTCTCGATGGTGCAGCTGTAGAATTTTTTTGAGGATCTGAGGACCCATGCCAAATCTTTTTAGTCTCCTGAGGGGGAATAGGCTTTGTCGTGCCCTCTTCACGACTGTCTTGGTGTGCTTGGACCATGATAGTTCGTTGGTGATGTGGACACCAAGGAACTTGAAGCTCTCAACCTGTTCCACTACAGCCCCGTCGATGAGAATGGGGGCGTGCTCAGTCCTCTTTATCAATATTCAGTGGCATTCCAAACACTTTGCTTTGCATTTAAGTACAAACAAAATGGGAGGATGTAATAGTTCTTTTCTCTTTCATTCAGGTTTTTTTTTCACGGGTTCCTCTTGAAATCAAATCAGTAGTGGAATTTGTTTGGTACCTGTGCCGTGAGACTGTGGAGAGAGAGAGAGAGATTATCTTTACACGGTGGAATAACAGCACCATAGCAGGACAATTATCTTTACACAGTGGAATAACAGCACCAGTAAATTCAAAGGTCAACTCAGATAGACCGTGTAGCCATTTTTTCTTAGCAGTCTTATGGCTTTGGGATAAAAGCTGTTCAGGAGCCTGTTGGTATCAGACTTGATGCACCAGTACCGCTTGCCATGAGGAAGCAGAGAGAACAGTCTGGAGTCTTTAACGATTTTCCTTTCACACCACCTGATATAGAGGTCCTGGATGGCCGGAAGCTCAGCCCCAGTGATGTACTGGGCTGTCCGCAACATCTTCTGTAGCGCCATGTGATCGAGGTGCTCACAATGTTGCAGCTCTAGAACTTTTTGAGGATTTGAGGGCCCATGCCAAATCTTTTCAACCTCCTGAGGGGGAAGAGGCACTGTCGTGCCTTCTTGACGACTGCGTGTGTGTGTGTGGACCATTTTAAGTCTAGTGATAAGTCTAGGGACCCCGAGGAACTTGAAGCTCTCGAACCGCTCCACTGCCCCCCCCACCCCTTTTCCTGCAGTCCACAATAAAATCTTTGTCTTGCTGACATTGAGGGAGAGGTTGTTGTCCTGGCACCACACTGCCAGGTCAATGACCTCCTCCCTATAGGCTGTCTCATCATCATCGGTGATCAGGCCAACCACTGTCGTGGTCATCAGCTAACTTGATTATGGTGTTGGAGTCGTGCGTGGCAACGCAGTCGTGGGTGAACAGGGAGTACAGGAGGCGACTAAGCACACACCCCTATGGGCCCCGTGTTGAGGGTCAACGTGGCACAGACGATGTTGCCTACCCTCACTACCTGGGGTAGGCCCGTCAGGAAGTCCAGGATCCAGTTGCAGAGGGAGGTGTTCAGTCCCAGGGTCATAAGCTTGGTGACGAGATTGGAGGGGACAATGGTGTTGAACGCTGAGTTGTAGTCAATGAACATCATTCTCACATAGGTATACCTCTTATCTAGGTGGGTGAGGGCAGTGTGGAGTGCAATTGAGATCGCGTCGTCTATGGATCTGTTGGGGCTGTATGCAAATTGGAGTGGGTCTAGGGTGTCTGGGATGATGGAGTTTATGTGTGCAATACCCAGCCTCTCAAAGCACTTCATGATTACAGATGTGAGTGCTACAGGGCGGTAGTCACTGTGGCATGAAGCCTTAGATTTATTGGGAACAGGAATGATGGTAGGGAGGATTACAGACTGGCACAAGGAGAGGTTGGAAATGACTTTGAATATGCCTGCCAGCTGATCTGCACATGCTCTGAGCCAGTGACGGAGGTGGTTAGCTCTCGGAACATATTTCAATCAGCGCTAGCTGTAGCATAATCTTTGATTCTGATTAACATTTCTCAATGGAGTGAGGCACGGGTACTTCCTGTTTGAGCTTCTGCTTGCAGCTGATTTGCCGAATGGTGGACGAGGGAGGGCCTTGTATGCTTGCTTGTGGGTAGAATAACAGTGGTCTAGGACTCTATCGCCCCTAGTGGCGAAGGAGACGTGTTGATGGTGGAAGTTGGGCATCACGTGTCTTAATGACTCGGAATTAAAATCGACAAGGAAGCTATAGTTAGACCATAGTAGGACAATTAGCTTTACACAGTGGAATAACAGCACCATAGTAGGACAATTAGTTTTACACGGTGGAATACCAGCACCATAGTAGGACAATTAGCTTTACACAGTGGAATAACAGCACCATAGTAGGACAATTAGCTTTACACGGTGGAATAACAGCACCATAGTAGGACAATTAGCTTTACACGGTGGAATAACAGCACCATAGTAGGACAATTAGCTTTACACGGTGGAATAACAGCACCATAGTAGGACAATTAGCTTTACACGGTGGAATAACAGCACCATAGTAGGACAATTAGCTTTACACGGTGGAATAACAGCACCATAGTAGGACAATTAGCTTTACACGGTGGAATAACAGCACCATAGTAGGACAATTAGCTTTACACGGTGGAATAACAGCACCATAGTAGGACAATTAGCTTTACACGGTGGAATAACAGCACCATAGTAGGACAATTAGCTTTACACGGTGGAATACCAGCACCATAGTAGGACAATTAGCTTTACACGGTGGAATAACAGCACCATAGTAGGACAATTAGCTTTACACGGTGGAATAACAGCACCATAGTAGGACAATTAGCTTTACACGGTGGAATAACAGCACCATAGTAGGACAATTAGCTTTACACGGTGGAATAACAGCACCATAGTAGGACAATTAGCTTTACACGGTGGAATAACAGCACCATAGTAGGACAATTAGCTTTACACAGTGGAATAACAGCACCATAGTAGACGATTGCAACAGTCTAGGGTTTGTAACAAACCAGGGTTGTGTTCATTAGGCACCAAATGGATTTAAACAGACTGAAACAGGGAGAGACTACATGGACTTGTCCAATAAGAAATGCTCATTAACGTTTTCCATTGCAACACTTTTTTTTTGGGTGCAAGAGTTAATGAACAAGATCCAGTTCCTCTGATTTGGAAAAATTGACACCTAACCAAAGGTTCAGATTTCAAAACTGACAAATTCCTTATTCGATTTTATGTGAAATGGGCAACGAGGTCTAAAATGTTGTACTGGTTTGTACCAGTACCTAGATAGTTTGTGTGTATGTGTGTATGTACAGTATGTAATGATATGTAAGCTACGTGTGCCTTTAAAAAAAATTGATGTAGTTCTGTCCTTGAGCTGTTCTTGTCTATCAATGTTCTGTATTATGTCATGTTTCATGTTTTGTGTGGACCCCAGGAAGAGTAGCTGCTGCTTTCACAACAGCTAATGGGGATCCTAATAACATACCAAACACCAAAATGTATGTCATTGTTTACGTCTGAATATTATTGGCAGCACATTGAATATTCAGGACATATAGACAGGACCATGCGTGACAGGATATTTGTGGAAATTATTACATCCATGAACCTTGATTTATGCCATTTCACAGAGAGGTGAGAGAGAGAGAGAGAGAGAGAGAGAGAGAGAGAGAGAGAGAGAGAGAGAGAGAGAGAGAGAGAGAGAATAGGTGGGGGAGGAATGACAGACAGCCGTTGTCACTTGTTTCTGAAGTGACCGAGGAATGGAGGGAGGGAGGGAGGGATAAATGGAGGAACATGCTGATCCTCAACACGGGGACCCTCAGGGGTGCGTGCTCAGTCCCCTCCTGTACTCCCTGTTCACCCATGACTGCATGGCCAGGCACGACTCCAACACCATCATTAAGTTTGCCGACGACACAACAGTGGTAGGCCTGATCACCGACAACGATGAGACAGCCTATAGGGAGGAGGTCAGAGACCTGCCGTGTGGTGCCAGGATAACAACCTCTCCCTCAACGTGATCAAGACAAACGAGATGATTGTGGACTACAGGGAAAAAAAGAGGACTGAGCACGCCTCCATTCTCATCGACGGGGCTGTAGTGAAACAGGTTGAGAGCTTCAAGTTCCTTGGTGTCCACATCACCAACGAACTATCATGGTCCAAACACACCAAGACAGTCGTGAAGAGGGCACGACAAAGATCCTCAAAAAGTTCTACAGCTGCACCATCGAGAGCATACTGACTGGTTGCATCACCGACTGGTATGGCAACTGCTCGGCCTCTGACCCCAAGGCACTACAGAGGGTAGTGCGTACGGCCCAGTACATCACTGGGGCCAAGCTTCCTGCCATCCAGGAACTCTATACCAGGTGGTGTCAGAGGAAGGCCCTAAAAATGATCAGACTCCAGCCACCCTAGTCATAGACTGTTCTCTCTGCTACCGCACGGCAAGCGGTACCGGAGCGCCAAGTCTAGGTCCAAAAGGCTTCTTAACAGCTTCTACCCCCAAGCCATAAGACTCCTGAACAGCTAATCATGGCTACCCAGACTATTTGTATTACCCCACACCCGACCTCACCCCAACCCCCTCTTTTACGCTGCTGCTACTCTGTTTATTATTTATGCATAGTCACTTTAACTCTACCCACATGTATATTACCTCAATTACCTCGACTAACCGGTGCCCCGCACATTGAGTCTGTACCGGTACCCTCTGTATATAGACTCCCTACTGTTATTTTATTTTACTGCTGCTCTAATTATTTGCTATTTCAATTTTTTTCTTAAAAACTGCATTGTTGGTTAAGGGCTTGTAAGTAAGCATTTCACTGTAACGTCTACACCTGTTGTATTCGGCGCATGTGGCAAATAAAATTTGATTTGATTTGAGGGATGGATGGAGGGATAGAGGGATGAAGGGATGGAGGAACGGGGGGAGAGAATGGTACCCAGTGGTAACTAGCAAATTCCAAAGCCGCAAAATTGATTTTTAGATTGACTTCAGTGGTGCTTCGCCCTGTCTGCCCTGAGTCCATGTCTGTGCCCCAAATCGCACCCTATTACCTATATACAGTAGCACACTAATTTTGGTCCAATGGGCCCTGGTCATAAGTAGTGCACTAAATGGGGAAAAGGTGCCATTTGGAACGGAGCCCATTTCAACTTCTGAGGTAATTTAATGTCACGTCAAACAGACATTCGCACACACACACACACACACACACACACACACACACACACACACACACACACACACACACACACACACACACACACACACACACACACACACACACACACACACACACACACACACACACACACACACACACACACACACACACACACACACACACACATACATAATCTGAATGGGCTGTTCAAACATGATCCCACTGACCTCTGAGAGAGACAAGCAGGGTGTGTGTGTGCGTGTGTGCGTGTGTATGTGTGTGTGTGTGTGTATACGTGCACGTGTGTGTGACAATGTCCAGCAACGCAAAATGGCCCTGGTCCGAATCTCAAATGAATAGCAGTATCGTACAATATCGTACAGCTTTATTAATTTAATTTAATTTATTAGGATCCCCATTAGCCAAAGCCAATGGCGACAGCTAGTCTTACTGGGGTCCGACACATAATGAAAAAGACATTACAGACCAAAAATACTTTACAATTTACATACATTTAAAAACATGAACATGTAGTGTGTGTGTGCATCTATCAGTTACACATACATGTCAGTACACGAACACAACAAGTAGGTCACACGGGGGGGGAGAGGCGTTGTGCCGTGAGGTGTTGCTTTATTTGTTTTTTGAAATCCAGGTTTGCTGTTCCCTTGCGCTATATAAGATGGAAGGGAATTCCATGCACTCATGGCTCTGTATAATACTGTACGTTTCCTTGAATTTGTTCTGGACCTGGGGACTATGAAAAGACCCCCGGTGGCATGTCTGGTGGGGTAAGTGTGTGTGTCAGTGCTGTGTGTAAGTTGACTATGAAAACAATTTGGAATTTCCAACACATTAATGTTTCTTATAAAAACAAGAAGTGATGCAGTCAGTCTTTCCTCAACTCTCAGACAAGAAAGACTGGCATGCATAGTATTAATATTAGCCCTCTGATTACAATGAAGAGCAAGACATGCTGCTCTGTTCTGGGCCAGCTGCAGCTTAACTAGGTCTTTCTTTGCAGCACTTGACCATATGACTGGACAATAATCAAGATAAGATAAAACTAGAGCCTGCAGGACTTGCTTTGTGGAATGTGGTGTCAAAAAAGCAGAGCATCTCTTTATTACGAACAGACCACTCCCCATCTTTACAAACATTGAATCTATATGTTTTGACAATCTAAGGTAACACCAAGTAATTTAGTCTCCTCACCTTGTTCAACAGCCACACAATTCATTACCAGATTCAGCTGAGGTCTTAGTTTTAGAGATGTTCATGACCCGTTTATTAGTGGCTACCCATTCCAAAACAGACTGCAACTCTTTGTTAAGGGTTTCAGTGACTTCATTAGCTGTGGTTGCTGATGCGTATATGGTTGAATCATCAGCATACATGGACACATATGCTTTGTTTAATGCCAGTGGCAGGTTATTGGTAAAAATAGAAAAGAGTAGAGGGCCTAAAGAGCTGCCCTGTGGTACACCACACTTTACATGTTTGACATTAGAGAAGCTCCCATTAAAGAAAACCCTCTGAGTTCTATTAGATAGATAGCCCTGAATCCATGATATGGCAGTGTTATGTGGGCAGCTTGTCTCTCCCTTTTCTGTTTCCCTTCCTCCTTGTTTTGTCCCCTCTTTTTCTGTTGTATCTGTATGTGTGTTTGTCCCCTTTATGTGGGTGTGTCTGGAGTGGATCAGGGGGCGTGCTCAGGATCTGCCTCTCCTGTGCAGCTGCGGGTTGTTTCCAGTGATTCCTGCCTACGCAGCTGCATCCTATTCTCTCATCAACCTGCACTACTTATTCCTGGGCATGGCTCTCCACCGGCGCCAGATCGTTGTTCTTACCAGAGCGGTAACTTGGCTCACCAGTAAAGTTATTTTGTCTTTGTCTTCAGCCTGGCTCTCCACTCTCCTTAACCTGTCGTTTGTTTTGTCTTTAGTTTCGGACATATCTCCCAACCTGCCTGCCTTCCTGCCTGTCGGTCTGCCTGCCTGCCTGCCTGCCTGCCTGCCTCAGCCTCTCCTTCCTCCGGAGCCGACTAGCCCACTCTGTTCCTTTACTTCAGTTGTTTTTGGACTAAGACAATTTTAACTTTGATTAAATATTTTTGTTTCTTCCACTCCCTTTGTCGTGTTGTTTCTCTGAGTGCTGGGTTGAACCATAGCCTAACAGAACGATCTGGCCATGGACCCAACAGAGAAACAGCACGGGGCAAACAAAGACAGCTTCCAACAAGCTATCCAGGCTCAAGGAACGTTGCTAGGACAGCATGACCAGTTGATTCGGACTCTTGTGGAAGATAATCATCAACTGCTGAACCAGGTGACTCAGTTAACTACACACGTCTCTAAATTGTCTGTTATCAGTTCTCCATCTCTCTCTGACCCCCAGTTTGATGCACCCCAAGTTGTTTCCTCGGACACTAGGCAGGCTTCGTTCCGTCGGGAACCCCCTGTCACGTCGCCTGAACCGTTCAATGGAGAATTGGACAAGTGCCGGGGATTTTTGCTTCAGTGTGACTTGATTTTTTCGGCAGAGACCACTGTCGTTTTCTACTGATTCATCTAAGGTACATTATGTTCTGGGGCTGTTAAGAGGGAAAGCTCTGGTTTGGGCTGAGGCTGTGTGCTCAGATCAAACTTTGACTGGATTGACTTTTGCTGATTTCTCTGCTAAATTGAAGACTGTTTTTGACCATCCTGACCATGTGGGTAATTCCTCCAAGATACTTTTTAATTTGAGGCAGGGTTCTAACAGTGTGGCAGAGTACTCTATTGAGTTCTGGACGTTGGCAGCGGACTCCAAGTGGAACAATGTGGCACTTCAAGGAGCATTTCTAAACGGTTTGAATGAAGCCATTAAGGATGAACTGGCTGCTCGTGATGAGCCACATGATTTACATTCTCTCGTTTCCCTGTCCATCAAGCTAGACAATCGGTTGCGGGAGAGGCGTCGGGAGAGAGGCGATCGGCCACATCTAGGAGGACGAGTTCCCCAGCCTTCAACCACTCGAGTCTCGCCTCTCCGGAGTCGGCAGCTTCTTGTTCCTGATTCCATCCCGAGCACAGAGGAGGAACCTATGCAAGTGGGTCGAGCTCGACTACCTCCAGCAGAGCGGCAACGGCGCCTCCAGGCGGGTGAGTGCCTGTACTGTGGAGACGCCACACACATTCTGGCTACATGCCCTAAGCGGCCAAGAGACAAGGCTCGCTCGTAACGGTGGGTCTACTTGCGAGCCCAGAGTTAGATCCTGAACCCATCATTCCCCGATTACAAGTACCTGTAACCTTACGTTTCCAGAGTCATTCCCTGCCACTCTCAGCTCTCATAGACTCAGGTGCAGAAGATAACTTTATTAGCCACCAGTTCGTTACACAAGCTCGTATCCCCATGGAGCCACTACCTACCCCCATTCGGGTCACAGCCCTTGATGGGCGCCTCCTCGCGGAGATAACTCATCAAACCACCCCCCGTTTCCCCTAGTGATTTCTGGCAATCATTGTGAAAGCATTCAGCTAAGAGTTATGTCTGGCTCAGCCACCTCCCTAATCCTTGGCTTCCCCTGGTTGGCTCTTCACAACCCACAAATTGATTGGACACGTCACACCATTCTCAGTTGGAGCACTAACTGCCATTCCGAGTGCCTGAGGTCAGCGGTTCCCCCCACTAAGTGTAACCCAACTCCTCCCTCAGCTCCTCTTGATCTGTCATCTGTCCCCAAAGAATACCATGACTTAGCGGAGGTTTTCAGTAAGGACAAGGCTCTGTCTCTACCACCACATAGGCCTTATGATTGCCCTATTGAACTGCTTCCTGGTGCTCCCTTGCCCTCTAGTCGGTTATACAATCTGTCCCGACCGGAAAGAGAGGCAATGGAGCAGTACATTGGTGATTCTCTGGTCTCGGGCATAATCCGTCCCTCGTCGTCTCCTTTGGGTGTAGGTTTCTTTTTCGTGGAAAAGAAGGACAAGTCGTTACGCCCTGTATCGATTTCAGGGGTTTAAACAACATAACTGTTAAAAACAAGTATCCCCTTCCACTCATCAACTCAGCTTTTGAACCTCTGCATGGCGCCACAGTGTTTTCCAAGCTCGACCTCAGGAATGCTTATCACCTTGTCCGAATCCGAAAGGGAGATGAGTGGAAAACCGCTTTCAACACTCCACTGGGACATTTTGAGTATTTGGTCATGCCCTTTGGGCTTTCAAATGCCCCTGCGGTTTTCCAAGCCATGGTGAACGATGTTCTTAGGGATTTTTTGAACCGTTTTGTCTTTGTATACCTGGATGATATTCTTGTTTTTTCCAAGTCACCCGAGGAGCATGAGTCACACGTCCGTCAAGTCCTTCAACGGCTCTTGGAGAACAAGCTGTACGTCAAAGCAGAGAAGTGTGAGTTCCACAAACAGTCTACATCGTTCCTTGGATTCATAATTGAGAGCGGGCAGGTGAAGGCGGACCCCGAGAAGATCCGGGCAGTGACGGAATGGCCCACACCCACCACCCGTAAGCAACTTCAACGATTTTTGGGCTTTGCTAACTTCTACCGTAGATTCATTAAGGGTTTTAGTAGAGTGGTGGCACCCCTTACAAGACTCACATCTCCTAAAGTCCCTTTTCGGTGGTCCCCTGAGGCGGAGCAGGCGGTAGGGGGTTTTGAAGGAACTGTTTTCCACCTCCCCGTGTTGATACACCCCAATACCTCTCTGCAGTTTGTTGTGGAGGTGGACGCGTCGGACTCAGGTGTGGGAGCAGTCCTCTCCCAGCGCTCCCCCCACTGACCAAAAGCTTCACCCCTGTGCTTTTTTCTCCAAGAAATTGTCACCCACAGAACGGAATTACGACGTTGGAAACCGGGAACTGCTGGCGGTCAAGCTTGCACTGGAAGAATGGCGGCACTGGCTGGATGGAGCTGAACTGCCGTTTGTGGTCTGGACTGACCACAAAAACTTGGCTTACATCCAAGCCACTAAGAGACTCAACTCACGCCAAGCCAGATGGGCCCTGTTTTTTAGTAGGTTTAACTTTATTCTTACATACAGACCGGGGGTCAAGAAATGTTAAACCAGATGCTTTGTCCCGCCAGTTTGCTGACCCTTCGGAGACCAGCGAGCCTGAGGCAGTCCTGCCTTCCTCATGCGTCGTGGCGGCTGTTCAGTGGGAGATCGAGTCTCTTGTGAAGACTGCACTTGCCACGGACCCGGGACCGGGTGATGGACCTCCCAACCTACTCTTTGTTCCCGAGACGGTCCGGTCTCAGGTGTTGCAGTGGATTCACACCTCCCCGTTTTGCTGGTCACCCTGGGATGAGACGCACGTTGACGCTGCTTAGGAGACATTTTTGGTGGCCTTCAATGGAAACTGACGTTCGGGCTTTTGTGGCAGCCTGTTCAACCTGTGCTCGGGGCAAAGCCTCCCATCAGTCCCCTTCGGGGCTGCTGCTACCCCTCCCAGTTCCCAGCCGTCCCTGGTCCCACATTGCCATGGATTTTGTCACCGGCCTACCCAAGTCTGAAGGTAATGATACTATACTTACCATTGTGGACAGATTCTCTAAATCTGTCCACTATATAGCATTACCAAAATTACCGTCTGCCAGTGAGACAGCGGACCTCCTAGTCCAACATGTATTCCGTCCCCATGGAATACCTGTGGACATCGTATCTGATAGAGGCCCACAGTTTACTTCCCGTGTTTGGAAGGTTTTCTGTTCTGCTTTGGGTGCTTCCGTTAGTCTGTCCTCAGGGTTTCATCCCCAGACCAACGGTCAAACAGAAAGAGCCAATCAAAACCTCGAAGCAACCCTTCGTTGTGTGGCTGCTCAACATCCATCATCCTGGGCCAAACATCTGCCCTGGATAGAGTACGCCCACAACTCCCTCACCGCCTCTGCCACCGGTCTTTCACCCTTCGAGGTTACCATGGGTTATCAACCCCCCTCTGTTTCCTGCTCAGGAGAAGGAATTGGCTGTTCCTTCGGTTCAGGAGAACCTCCGCCGCTGCCAGAGAGTGTGGAGCGACGCTCGGGAAGCATTGCTTCGGACCACCGACAGGAACAAGACTACAGCGGATAGGAGCAGGACTCCCGCACCTGTGTTTCATCCTGGTCAAGAGGTTTGGCTGTCATCTAAGAACGTACCTCTTCGTACCAAATCACGCAAGCTGTCTCCTCGGTACCTGGGTCCGTTTGTGGTGGAGTCCATCATTAACCCCGCTGCGGTTCGTTTGAAGTTGCCTTCAGCCATGAAGATACACCCTACTTTCCACGTCTCCCAACTGAAACCTGTGTCCTCCAGCCTTTTGTGTCCGCCGGCTGATCCACCTCCACCTGTTCGCCTCATTGACGACCATCCGGCCTACACCGTCAGTAGGCTCCTGGACTCTCGGAGGCGGGGTAGGGGTCTCCAATACCTAGTCGATTGGGAAGGTTATGGACCAGAGGAGAGGTCTTGGGTCCCTAAGCGTTTTGTGTTGGATCCTCAGCTGATCACGGACTTCCATCACGACAACCCTGACAGGCCTGGTGGGTCGCCAGGTGGCGACCATTGAGGGGGGGTACTGTTATGTGGGCAGCTTGTCTCTCCCTTTTCTGTTTCCCCTTCCTCCTTGTTTTGTCCCCTCTTTTTCTGTTGTATCTGTATGTGTGTTTGTCCCCTTTATGTGGGTGTGTCTGGAGTGGATCAGGGGCGTGCTCAGGATCTGCCTCTCCTGTGCAGCTGCGGGTTGTTTCCAGTGATTCCTGCCTACGCAGCTGCATCCTATTCTCTCATCAACCTGCACTACTTATTCCTGGGCATGGCTCTCCACCGGCGCCAGATCGTTGTTCTTACCAGAGCGGTAACTTGGCTCACCAGTAAAGTTATTTAGTCTTTGTCTTCAGCCTGGCTCTCCACTCTCCTTAACCTGTCGTTTGTTTTGTCTTTAGTTTCGGACATATCTCCCAACCTGCCTGCCTTCCTGCCTGTCGGTCTGCCTGCCTGCCTGCCTGCCTGCCTGCCTGCCTGCCTGCCTGCCTGCCTGCCTGCCTGCCTGCCTCAGCCTCTCCTTCCTCCGGAGCCGACTAGCCCACTCTGTTCCTTTACTTCAGTTGTTTTTGGACTAAGACAATTTTTACTTTGATTAAATATTTTTGTTTCTTCCACTCCCTTTGTCGTGTTGTTTCTCTGAGTGCTGGGTTGAACCATAGCCTAACAGATTGGCCCAAACGCATTAAGAAGGAAAGAAATTCCACAAATTAACTTTTAACAAGGCACACCTGTTAACTGAAATGCATACCAGGTGACTACCTCATGAAGCTGGTTGAGAGAATGCCAAGAGTGTGCAAAGCTTTCATCAAGTCAAAGGGTGGCTATTTTGAAGAATCCCAAATATAAAATATATTTTGATTTGTTTAACACTTTTTTGGTTACTACATGATTCCATATGTGTTATTTCCTAGTTTTGATGTCTTCACTATTATTCTACAAAGTAGAAAATAGTAAAAATAAAGAAAAACCCTTGAATGAGTAGGTGTGTCCAAACCTTTGACTGGTACTGTACATTCAGCAGTCCATTCATCAGTTGGTGTGTGTAAGCGTGTGTGTGTGCTGTGGGGTTGAAGCTACGAACTCATAGGCTTGGCTCTGTCATCCCTTGCAGGCTGCCACTCGTCTGTCTGGTCTGTGAGTCTGTTTGATCTGTTAGCTCTTCATCTGCTCATCTTCACTGGCTGCCTTAGCGCCCAGCTTAGCCCTAAATGAGACGCATTCCGCTCCACTCTATTGCTCCGCTCGCGCTCTACGGGCGTAAAGACACACACACACACACACACACACACACACACACACACACACACACACACACACACACATACACACACACACATATTCACACACATTCACACACATACACACACAAAGACAACTGAAAATCAAAACACTTCCTGGTTGCACCCCAAATGACAACTTATTCCCTATTTAGGGCACTACATAGGGCTCTGGTCAAAGGTAGTGCACTACAGAGGGAATAGGGTCTATGGGCTCTGGTCAAAAGTAGTGCACTACATAGGGAATAGGGTCTATGGGCTCTGGTCAAAAGTAGTGCACTACAGAGGGAATAGGGTCTATGGGCTCTGGTCAAAAGTAGTGCACTACAGAGGGAATAGGGTCTATGGGCTCTGGTCAAAAGTAGTGCACTACATAGGGAATAGGGTCTATGGGCTCTGGTCAAAAGTAGTGCACTACAGAGGGAATAGGGTCTATGGGCTCTGGTCAAAAGTAGTGCACTACATTGGGCAGGGATCATCAACTAGATTCAGCCGCAGGATGATTTTTTCTTGAGCGGATGGTCAGGGTGTGGAACATAATTGCAAATTGACCGCAAGAAGCCCAAACAGATATAATACTTGACTAAAACATAATCATTTCAAACCTTGCTTACATTTGTATATGATCACCTGTCTCTCTATTATGTGTGGTAATACTTGGGAACAGATTTCCAAAATTAAAATTACTTGGAGCTGATTTGCTGGTGTTTTTACAGTATTTTATGTCCAACAATAAATAAATAAATATTAATTATTGTTTTTGCTCAGAAAACTTGGGGGGGCCAAATAAAATCCGTTGGGGAACCCTGATGCAGGGAATAGAGTGATATTAGGGATTCAACTTATGTGTAGGACAACTAGAGGGAAGCTCAGCAGGGGTAATCTTCTGTCTGTGTGGAAAATGGATCCACCATTTGATTATAAACACCTCAGGAAATACACTGTCAATGCACATTGTAGTCTCCACATTTCAAATTCTATGACATCTAAATACTGCATTTAGCTTTTAAACCCCATGGTTATTATTGCCATCATCATGTCCATCCTGCAGACACATTAAGCATGTTAACTTGTGGACCAGGAAGACCAGCAGTCACTAAGGCAAGCCTCACTCAGCTAATTGGAATCCAAATAAAGAGATGTTGAATTTGGCTCTACGAAGCCTCGTCTTCATTACACAGACTAAACTAACAGGACAAATAGGGACATAAGTGGACAGAGATCTTAGAGATAAAGAGATATCTCAGAGATATTCTGGATGGATATAACCCACACACAGAGAGATCTTAATGTGATCTAATTTTAGCCCGTCATTAGGATGATCAAACAGAGAGAGGAACTACTCAAAGGTCATGGGGTCATTGTGAGTCTCTGTGTGTGTGTGTGTGTGTGTGTGTGTGTGTGTGTGTGTGTGTGTGTGTGTGTGTGTGTGTGTGTGTGTGTGTGTGTGTGTGTGTGTGTGTGTGTGTGTCGTTAGACTCTGCGGTATCACATGGCTATGGAAAGGGAATATAGCCTAGCAGCCAACCAAAAAAACGGAGGCAGGCAGAGAGCTCTGCGGAACTGTGGAATGTCTGTCTGGTGTTTGCATGGGGACAGTCTGTTGGCATTAGCTTGTCAAGCAGCCTCTTGCTTTGTACACAGATGACCCATTCCCATAGAGGATTTACCCCAGTGTTTTCCCCAGAAGGCTCAGACTTTTCTGATTACATCTACGCGGGCCAGCACGCCTGTCTCTCTGGGCCATGGCTCCGGCAGACCTGCTGGAACTTGAAGCCAAGGCCCTGGCCACTGGTACTTTTCAGTTGGCCAGGCCAGGCCAGGCTCAGGTTGACTTTTCTGCTGGCTAACTGTGAACTTTAAAACCTTCTCACAAAGTAACTGTCTTGACGATGCAGAGGTTGTTGATTCTGCTCTTTACAATTCCTCACTGTCAGCCCTAGATATGGAAACACCATGTCCCTAGTATAACATCAGCCCTAGATATGGAAACACCATGTCCCCAGTATAACATCAGCCCTAGATATGGAAACACCATGTCCCCAGTATAACATCAGCCCTAGATATGGAAACACCATGTCCCCAGTATAACATCAGCCCTAGATATGGAAACACCATGTCCCTAGTATAACATCAGCCCTAGATATGGAAACACCATGTCCCCAGTATAACATCAGCCCTAGATATGGAAACACCATGTCCCTAGTATAACATCAGCCCTAGATATGGAAACACCATGTCCCCAGTATAACATCAGCCCTAGATATGGAAACACCATGTCCCCAGTATAACATCAGCCCTAGATATGGAAACACCATGTCCCTAGTATAACATCAGCCCTAGATATGGAAACACCATGTCCCCAGTATAACATCAGCCCTAGATATGGAAACACCATGTCCCCAGTATAACATCAGCCCTAGATATGGAAACACCATGTCCCCAGTATAACATCAGCCCTAGATATGGAAACACCATGTCCCTAGTATAACATAAGGCTGTATACACTAGTGGAACTCTGGTGTTACAATGGAAAAACAGCAAGACTGGAATTCAATAAAGCCATCCATAGCAATGTTTACACTGTGTCTTTATGGCAGTGTGTGATTTTATTTGACAATGGGAAAAAGAGCTACATTGTTAATAACACACTACCAGTTTGAGCCGATAGACTATCCACAGTGGTGAATTCTGAGACTGAGATATTTGTCCTTCAACGTCTACTTCATACATGTTTAGTAATAAAACAGATCACATATTCTGCTAATCTTGGGTCTATAATGCAGTATAAAAGGTTGCAGTGCCAGTTTTCATTTCAGTTCTCTCTTATCCAGAGCGTCTTACAGGAGCAATTAGGGCTAAGTGCCTTGCTCAAGGGCACATCAACAGATTTTTCATCTAGTCAGCTCAGGGATTCAAACCAGCGATCTTTGGGTTACTGGTCCAACTCTCTTAACGCGCTAGGCTACCTGCCATCGCTGCCTGCCGCCCCTCAAGCCGTATTGTGGAAGTTCAGCGCTATTGCCTGATTGAAATTTAAAGGTCTTGTTCCCGCGTTCGCGGAGACTGCATTCACGGTAAACGCTGTATATGAACTTCCACCCTATGGATTGAAGCCCCGCACCAGACCACCGCATCCACTGTTCAAATACTAGCCTATTTAGGGTATTTCAATTATTTTCTAAGATATTTTGACGTTTTTTTGTTTTATTTTACAAATGTGGAAAGTTTGGCATGTATTTGAAAATACTCAAATACACGGACTCAAATACACTCCCATGCATTTAACGCAGGTATTTAAAAATAGTATTTGAAATAAGTATTTAAAAATACTTTCAAATAGGAGGCTATTTATAGGAAATTAATTTAAATAGAAGTAGTTGATTTGGGCCACATTATTTGAAAATACTCAAGTACACAGAAAATAAGTATTTAAATAACAAATTATCAAATAGACATGTACAGTGAGGGAAAAAAGTATTTGATCCCCTGCTGATTTTGTACGTTTGCCCACTGACAAAGAAATGATCAGTCTATAATTTTAATGGTGGGTTTATTTGAACAGTGAGAAACAGAATAACAACAAAAAAATCCAGAAAAACGCATTTCAAAAACATTATAAATTGATTTGCATTTTAATGAGGGAAATAATTATTTGACCCCCTCTCAATCAGAAAGATTTCTGGCTCCCAGGTGTCTTTTATACAGGTAACGAGCTGAGATTAGGAGCACACTCTTAAAGGGAGTGCTCCTAATCTCAGCTTGTTACCTGTATAAAAGACACCTGTCCACAGAAGCAATCAATCAATCAGATTCCAAACTCTCCACCATGGTCAAGACCAAAGAGCTCTCCAAGGATGTCAGGGACAAGATTGTAGACCTACACAAGGCTGGAATGGGCTACAAGACCATCGCCAAGCAGCTTGGTGAGAAGGTGACAACAGTTGGTGCGATTATTCGCAAATGGAAGAAACACAAAATAACTGTCAATCTCCCTCGGCGTGGGGCTCCATGCAAGATCTCACCTCGTGGAGTTGCAATGATCATGAGAACGGTGAGGAATGAGCCCAGAACTACACGGGAGGATCTTGTCAATGATCTCAAGGCAGCTGGGACCATAGTCACCAAGAAAACAATTGGTAACACACTACGCCGTGAAGGACTGAAATCCTGCAGCGCCCGCAAGGTCCCCCCTGCTCAAGAAAGCACATATACAGGCCCGTCTGAAGTTTGCCAATGAACATCTGAATGATTCAGAGGAGAACTGGGTGAAAGTGTTGTGGTCAGATGAGACCAAAATCGAGCTCTTTGTCATCAACTCAACTCGCCGTGTTTGGAGGAGGAGGAATGCTGCCTATGACCCCAAGAACACCATCTCCACCGTCAAACATGGAGGTGGAAACATTATGCTTTGGGGGTGTTTTTCTGCTAAGGGGACAGGACAACTTCACCGCATCAAAGGGACGATGGACGGGGCCATGTACCGTCAAATCTTGGGTGAGAACCTCCTTCCCTCAGCCAGGGCATTGAAAATGGGTCGTGGATGGGTATTCCAGCATGACAATGACCCAAAACACACGGCCAAGGCAACAAAGGAGTAGCTCAAGAAGAAGCACATTAAGGTCCTGGAGTGGCCTAGCCAGTCTCCAGACCTTAATCCTATAGAAAATCTGTGGAGGGAGCTGAAGGTTTGAGTTGCCAAACGTCAGGCTCGAAACCTTAATGACTTGGAGAAGATCTGCAAAGAGGAGTGGGACAAAATCCCTTCTGAGATGTGTGCAAACCTGGTGGTCAACTACAAGAAACGTCTGACCTCTGTGATTGCCAACAAGGGTTTTGCCACCAAGTACTAAGTCATGTTTTGCAGAGGGGTCAAATACTTATTTCCCCTCATTAAAATGCAAATCAATTTATAACATTTTTGACATTTTCTGGATTTTTTTGTTTTTATTCTGTCTCTCACTGTTCAAATAAACCTACCATTAAAATTATAGACTGATCATGTCTTTGTCAGTGGGCAAACGTACAAAATCAGCAGTGGATCAAATACTTTTTTTCCCTCACTGTATTTGAACCCATGTCTGACTGTTTGTACTCTATTATACTGTACAGTACTGTAATTACATCCTCCCCTCTCCTCCTCTCTCCAGACTGCTGTTCATATTGTATGACACAGGTGATGGCACGAGGACTATTTAAACATGGTAGATTTAACTTATGATTGGATGGTCTGAAATGTTGGAACAACTTAGCATGTTTTGACCTGGATTACATGTTTATTTTTATTTTTTATGTTTCCATCTGAAGGAGTAATACACTCTATTTGCTTTGCTTGATATAAGCATAATCCGTATGGTACCTAGTACAGTACATACCCAGACCATGACACTTGACACCTTTTGTCAGTTGTTGGTTTTCCAGTTGATTTGACAATTGAAAAAATACGTTATTTTGACTGAAATGCAAAGCAAATGACAGTGAAATATACGATGCAAGTGGCTATAGCACATGTCGAAGGTGATAAGTAAGACCATGAGAATGGCTCATTGATCGAGAAGCAGCCCTGTAGTATTAATATGCCATTTAGCAGACGCTTTTATCCAAAGCGACTTACAGTCATGTGTGCATACATTTTTACGTATGGGTAGTCCCGGGGATCGAACCCACTACCCTGGCGTTACAAGCACCGTGCTCTACCAACTGAGCTACAGAGGAACACCAGTATTGATCAATGTCTGTTACCTGACACACACACACACAGGCCGTGTCTGAAATCTGTCTTGCCTACTACTTACTAAAACTAGTAGCACTAATAGTACTACACACTGTTTAGAAGGTACTGTTTAGTAAAAACATATGCAGTAAAGCGACAAATATCAACATACTACTCATCCATGCTGAGAATGATTCATCTAATGCAAATTTTTCGCTTGTTCCCGTTCGTTCATTTTTGTAGAGAGCATCCCCTTTTCTGATTATCAGCTGTTGTCGATCACATGTGGGTGTGAAAAGAGTGTTCTCTTCCTCAATAACGAATTCCATATAAAAAGCCTAAATGAGTACGAAATCCTAGCATTTAAAGCAAAATCCATTTTCTAAATTTGACATGCTATTAAGCTATTTAGAACGTAAGTATGGATATTCGGACACAGCCACATTTTAGTCATTTAGCAGACGCTCTTATCCAGAGCAACTTCTAGTTAGGGAGTGCATACATTATTTTTTTCATACTGGCCCCCCGTGGGAATCGAACCCACAACCCTGGCGTTGCAAACACCATGCTCTACCAGCTGAGCTACATCCCTGGCAGCCATTCCCTCCCCTACCCTGGACGATGCTGGGCCAATTGTGCGCCGCCCCATGGGTGTCCCGGATGCGGCCGGCTACGACAGAGCCTGGATTCGAACCAGGATCTCTAGTGGCGAAACCAAATCAGAATGAAACAACTTTATAAGGTGCCGTTTGAGAGAAACTCTCAAAGAAACAAAGAGGTCAGACGAGCGTATGTGGATGTAAGTACAATATTGACTGCAGTACACTACACGCAACATTGTTTCCCAGTGTACTGGATAACACCATATTGACTGCTTTTGTTCTTTGTTTTCAGGGAGTACTGGAAATGGATGCTCATGCAATCCCACATGAGTTCATCTTTTTAGATGAGGCTGGGTTCAACCTAGCAAAGACCAGAAGAAGGGGGAGAAACGTCATTGGCCACAGAGCCATTATAGATGTTCCTGGCCAACGTGGTGGGAACATCACAATGTGCGCTGCCATCTCCAATACGCATGGTGTCCTCCACCGTCATGCCAACCTTGGACCATACAACACAGCCCATATTCTCACATTTCTGGACAGACTCCACAACATTCTCATACCATCAGAGCGTATGAATGATGCAGACCATCAAAGAACCCGGTACGTTGTAGTATGGGACAACGTGAGCTTTCATCGTGCAGCCCCAGTCCAAAACTGGTTTGCTGACCACCCACCATGTCTCGTGCAATACCTCCCACCATACTCACCATTTCTGAACCCCATAGAAGAGTTCTTTTCAGCCTTTGTGCGCATGCCTCTTGTGCAGGCTATGGAAGAGCCATGTGATGAGATCGATGTGGGTGCGATTCAGGGATGGATACGGCACTCAAGGCGCTTCTTCCCTCGATGTCTGGCAAGGGAAGATATTACCTGTGATGTGGACGAGGCGTTGTGGCCAGACCCAGCTGTGCGGCAAGATGCTGCCTAATTATTTTTCTTGCCTCTTTTTTTTTTCTATATATTTTTTCTGCACATTTTTTCTGCAATTATCTTTTTCAGTTTACTGTTTTTTGTGAGCATATTTTTGTTCAGTCCAATATAAATATATCTGCTGTGCATATGTTGCACTGACTTGTTTGGTGAAAAATTAAAAATTAAAATGTTTCAACAGCATGTGTGTGTATCTGCAAATATTTCTGTGCATGTGAACAATCTGAAGAATTTTCTACAATTTGAACTATTTTAGTATTATGGCAAAGCATACTAAAGATGACAGTGCTTTTCATTATACCCAACAGTGTGTAGTTGGTTAGACAAAAATCTGGTAATATGAATGAAGTGTGTGCCATTTCGTGCAAACGATTGATTTTGATAATGCTATATGTAGTTTTTGTTGCAGGGCTTCATTTTGCAGGATATACAGTGAGGGAAAAAAGTATTTGATCCCCTGCTGATTTTGTACATTTGCCCACTGACAAAGACATAATAATATAATAATAATATGCCATTTAGCAGACGCTTTTATCCAAAGCGACTTACAGTCATGCGTGCATACATTTTTGTGTATGGGTGGTCCCGGGGATTGAACCCACTACCTTGGCGTTACAAGCGCCATGCTCTACCAGCTGAGCTACAGAGGATCAATATGTGATCATGATCAGTCTATAATTTTAATGGTAGGTTTATTTGAACAGTGAGAGACAGAATAACAACAAAAAAATCCAGAAAAACGCATGTAAAAAATGTTATGAATTGATTTGCATTTTAATGAGGGAAATAAGTATTTGACCCCTCTGCAAAACATGACTTAGTACTTGGTGGAAAAACCCTTGTTGGCAATCACAGAGGTCAGATGTTTATTGTAGTTGGCCACCAGGTTTGCACACATCTCAGGAGGGATTTTGTCCCACTCCTCTTTGCAGATCTTCTCCAAGTCATTAAGGTTTCGAGGCTGACGTTTGGCAACTCGAACCTTCAGCTCCCTCCACAGATTTTCTATGGGATTAAGGTCTGGAGACTGGCTAGGCCACTCCAGGACCTTAATGTACTTCTTCTTGAGCCACTGCTTTGTTGCCTTGGCCGTGTGTTTTGGGTCATTGTCATGCTGGAATACCCATCCACGACCCATTTTCAATGCCCTGGCTGAGGGAAGGAGGTTCTCACCCAAGATTTGATGGTACATGGCCCCGTCCATCATCGCTTTGATGCGGTGAAGTTGTCCTGTCCCCTTAGCAGAAAAACACCCCCAAAGCATAATGTTTCCACCTCCATGTTTGACGGTGGGGATGGTGTACTTGGGGTCATAGGCAGCATTCCTCCTCCTCCAAACACGGCAAGTTGAGTTGATGCCAAAGAGCTCGATTTTGGTCTCATCTGACCACAACACTTTCACCCAGTTCTCCTCTGAATCATTCAGATGTTCATTGGCAAACTACAGACGGGCCTGTATATGTGCTTTCTTGAGCAGGGGGACCTTGCGGGCGCTGCAGGATTTCAGTCCTTCACGGCGTAGTGTGTTACCAATTGTTTTCTTGGTGACTATGGTCCCAGCTGCCTTGAGATCATTGACAAGATCCTCCTGTGTAGTTCTGGGCTGATTCTTCACCGTTCTCATGATCATTGCAACTCCACGAGGTGAGATCTTGCATAGAGCCACAGGCCGAGGGAGATTGACAGTTCTTTGTGTTTCTTCCATTTGCGAATAATTGCACCAACTGTTGTCACCTTCTCACCAAGCTGCTTGGCGATGGTCTTGTAGCCCATTCCAGCCTTGTGTAGGTCTACAATCTTGTCCCTGACATCCTTGGAGAGCTCTTTGGTCTTGGCCATGGTGGAGAGTTTGGAATCTGATTGATTGATTGCTTCTGTGGACAGGTGTCTTTTATACAGGTAACAAACTGAGATTAGGAGCACTCCCTTTAAGAGTGTGCTCCAAATCTCAGCTCGTTACCTGTATAAAAGACACCTGGGAGCCAGAAATCTTTCTGATTGAGAGGGGGTCAAATACTTATTTCCCTCATTAAAATGCAAATCAATTTATAACATTTTTGACATGTGTTTTTCTGGATTTTTTTGTTGTTATTCTGTCTCTCACTGTTCAAATAAACCTACCATTAAAATTATAGACTGATCATTTCTCTGTCAGTGGGCAAACATACAAAATCAGCAGGGGATCAAATACTTTTTTCCCTCACTGTATGAGGTATTTTGCAGTTTGGGTGTGTGGTAAAACCAGCCTAGTTTACGAAATTGTGTTTTAGCAATTGGGAAAAACTGTAATTGACCCATATAGATATGTCACGGGTGTGACTAATTGCCCTGCAATCAAGCCAGCATATCAATGGTTCATTGACTAATTGATTGAACACCTGAGTTGTATTTAAGTGTAAAGAATAAAGCTTGTGGTTAGAGAGGGACCCAGAGGGTCTGGGTCTGGGTCTGGAGGGGGGGGGGGACAGGAAGCGGCTGCCATGAGTCTAGCTGACCGCCTCACACCAGAGGGTCTGGGTCTGGGTCTGGAGGGGGGACAGGAAGCGGCTGCCATGAGTCTAGCTGACCGCCTCACACCAGAGGGTCTGGGTCTGGGTCTGGAGGGGGGGACAGGAAGCGGCTGCCATGAGTCTAGCTGACCGCCTCACACCAGAGGGTCTGGGTCTGGGTCTGGAGGGGGGACAGGAAGCGGCTGCCATGAGTCTAGCTGACCGCCTCACACCAGAGGGTCTGGGTCTGGGTCTGGAGGGGGGACAGGAAGCGGCTGCCATGAGTCTAGCTGACCGCCTCACACCAGAGGGTCTGGGTCTGGGTCTGGAGGGGGGACAGGAAGCGGCTGCCATGAGTCTAGCTGACCGCCTCACACCATTCCTCTCAGCAGGGCTTCCCATGATACGGTCAGGGACAGAGAGAGAGGCTTTAACTATACACACTCACACAAACTCGCCCCGGAGGCGGGCAGGCACACGAAAAGCAAATGGACGCACACACCAATACACACACAAACAAGGATGGACAGACGGGCATTCACTGAAACGGTTAACCTCCGTCTGATAAACAAACACTAGCGTTTTCAGGTTCAGTTGAGGTTAGTTAAGAGCATTGAGGTTAAAATGAGAATTTCTCACTTTGTTTGTCATAACCCTTGTTGTCACCTTGTTGTCACCTTGTTGTCACCTTGTTGTCACCTTGTTGTCACCTTGTTGTTGTCATTTAGATGTAGCCGGCCAAAATAACATTTCAGCAGGAGTTTTACGCCATTCTTTACAGATACTACCGTGTGTAATGCTTTGGTACTAAGCAATAACTAGTGCATTAATAACATGTAATAACTAGTTAATTTATTAGTAACTATATTTAATTAACCTATTTACTTGAGTTCTATTCAGTTCATTTTCATTTATAATCGGTGTTAGATAGTTTCATAATCAATTCCACCTCATTACATCCAGTAGCTTGCGTAACACTAATCAATGTTCATCCTCCATTAAGCTTCTCCTTCTCGTCAGCCAACCAATCACCTGTGGTACAACACACCCACACACACAGCTGCCGTCTACACTGACGTGGCTCCAAGCCTTTAGCCCTTGACCAGATGAGGCCCTTCTGCATGCGTGTGTGTGTTTGTGTGTGTGCATGCGAACGCGCAAGCTCGTGCGCGTGTCTGTGTGTTTGTGTGTGTGTGTGTGTGCCAAATTTTCCTTGTGAGGACTTTTGGAACCCAAAAATAATGGTAAAGTTAGACCCACACACACACACATAAACACACACACACACACACACACATAAACACACACACACACACACACACATTAACACACACACACACACACACACACACACACATACACACACACACACACACGTTAACACACACACACACACATAAACACACACATTAACACACACACACACACATAAACACACACACACACACACACATTAACACACACACACACACACACACACACACACACACACACACACACACACACACACACACACACACACACAGGTTTATCAAGAGTGTCTAACAGTATAGGGCTGTGGTTGCTTTGGGCCTGTAGTCTATTGTCGCTGTGATAAACATTGAAGGCAACAAACAGCTGTTTTCATAGACAGAACACCATCTCTTATTACAGGCCAAAAAGCCAATGGCCCGGTAATGTTCCCAGCAGTACCATAAACCAGACATTAAAGACAGAGAATTTTCCTGCACAGCAGGAAATGCTAATTGTAGTGTATTCAAGGTTTAAAAAGGCTTTTAAAGTTTGTAATTTCCACTTTAAAATGTCAGACTTGATTTATCCTAATAAAAAATGTATCAACCCCTACAAAAATGTCCATTAATTATAATCTACATAATAATTAACATTTCCTGCTGTGAGAAACTGGTCAAATGAACATACCATATACAGGTGAAGTCTACAAGACCATGGTGCTTGCCTACGGAGCTGTGAGGGGAACGGCACCTCCTTACCTTCAGGCTCTGATCAGTCCCTACACCCAAACGAGGGCATTGCGTTCTTCCACCTCTGGCCTGCTAGTCCCCCTACCTCTGCGGAAGCACAGTTCCCGCTCAGCCCAGTCAAAACTGTTCCCCAATGGTGGAACAAGCTCCCTTACGACGCCAGGACAGCGGAGTCACTGACCACCTTCCGGAGACACTTGAAACCCTACCTCTTTAAGGAATATATGGGATAGTATAAAAGTAATCCTTCTACCCCCCGCCCCCTACCCCACCCCCCAAAAACAAAAAAAATAAAATGAAATATAATCTAAAAATTTAAATTAAAAAAATTAGAAAAATATTTATTTTTTAAAAATTTTAAGTGGTTGTCCCACTGGCTATCATAAGGTGAATGCACCAATTTGCAAGTCACTCTGGATAAGAGCGTCTGCTAAATGATGTAAATGTAAATGTAAAAAAGTCGGAAGTTTACATACACTTAGGTTGGAGTCATTAAAACTCGTTTTTCAACCACTCCACACATTTCTTGTTAACAAACTATCATCTACTTTGTTTCTGATAGGCTAATTGACATCATTTGAGTCTGTCGGCCTTGCATTAAAGAACTTAATTGGTCAAAGAAAATTGTGATAAATATTTTTTTTTATACCAGTTTCATTTAAGGACCAACGGATTGACAGCCGTCCCATATAGATTGCAAAATAGTTGGGAAGAGATTTTTGACGTACCGATTCCATGGCATAGTGTTTATGAACTGATACACAAAACGACGCCGGATTCAAAACTTAGAATTTTTCAATTAAAATTATTATATACAATTCTTGCTACCAATATAATGTTATTTAAATGGGGGATACAATCTTCCCAGCTCTGCAAATTTTGCTGCGAAGAGACAGAATCATTAGATCATTTGTTTTGGTGCTGTCCATTTGTAGCTTGTTTTTGGACACAGGTCCAGGAATGGCTAAAGGATTGCAATATTTACCTGGAGCTAACCCTGCAGATAGCACTACTGGGTGATCTGAAAAGTCATAGTCAATCGATCAATAATATAATAATACTTTTAGCAAAAATGTTTATTTTCAATTTACAATCTGTAGAAACAATGAGAATAGAAAGGTTCAGAACTTTTGTAAAACATCACAGTACAGTTGAAAAATATATGGCAAATAGAAATCCAATATGGATGGTGTTAAGAGATAGATGGGAGGTGTTGAATGGAGCTGAAGGATGGGACTAATAACAACTAACAACAACTAATAACAACAAGATAACTAATGTAAAGCATACTGTGTCCATAATAAGTATATAGGTTATAGGTTGAGAGCTTTTGTGAAAGAGCACAGTTAGAAAGATATGGCATATAGAAGCAAACCAGATGGACATCATGAAAATGATCGGAGGAAGTTCAGGAGTAAAAACAAACAAAATAATTTATTGTATAAGCTGGAAGTAGAGGCCTAAGCATTGTTGTTCACAAGTTTACTCCAAGTAGGGAAGGGGTAGTGGGGTTGGAAAGTAATGAAGGGAAATATAATTTAAAAAAGGATATGTATGTGTGTATGTATATATATATGTATATATATGTGTATGTATGTATGTATATATATATATATATATATATATATATATATATTTGCGAGAAAAAAACATATTGGAAGTGATGCAGACAATTACACTGCTCCAAAACCACCATAAAAAACCCAGACTACGGTTTGCAACTGCACATGGGGAAATGTCCTCTGGTCTGATGAAACAGAAATAGAACTGTTTGGCCATAATGACCATCGTTATGTTTGGAGGAAAAAGGGGGTGCCTTGCAAGCCGAAGAACACCATCCCAACCGTGAGGGGTGGTAGCATCATGCTGTCGGGGTGCTTTGCTGCAGGAGGGAATGGTGCACTTAACAAAATAGATGGCATCATGAGGAAGGAAATATGTGGATATATTGAAGCAACATCTCAAGACATCAGTCAGGAAGTTAAAGCTTGGTCACAAATGGGTCTTCCAAATGGACAATGACCCAAAGCATACTTCCAAAGTTGTGGCAAAATGGCTGAAAAAGTCAAGGTATTGGAGTGGTCATCACAAAGCCCTGACCTCAATCCTATAGAACATTTGTGGGCAGAACTGAAAAAGCGTGTGCGAGCAAGGAGGCCTACAAACCTGACTCAGTTACACCAGCTCTGTCAGGAGGAATGGGCCAAAATTCACCCAACTTATTGTGGGAAGCTTGTGGAAGGCTGCCCGAAACGTTTGACCCAAGTTAAACAATTTAAAGGCAATGCTACCAAATACTAATTGAGTGTATGTAAACTTCTGACCAACTGGGAATGTGATGAAAGAAATAAAAGCTGAAATAAATCATTCTCTCTACTATTATTCTGACATTTCACATTCTTAAAATAAAGTGGTGATCCTAGGATTAAATGTCAGGAATTGTGAAAAACTGAGTTTAAATGTATTTGGCTAGGGTGTATGTAAACTTCCAACTTCAACTGTATGTGTACGTACAGTGAGGGAAAAATGTATTTGATCCCCTGCTGATTTTGTACGTTTGCCCACTGACAAAGACATGATCAGTCTATAATTTTAATGGTAGGTTTATTTGAACAGTGAGAGACAGAATAACAACAAAAAATCCAGAAAAACGCATGTCAAAAATGTTATAAATCGATTTGCATTTTAATGAGGGAAATAAGTATTTGACCCCTCTGCAAAACATGACTTAGTACTTGGTGGCGAAACCCTTGTTGGCAATCACAGAGGTCAGACGTTTCTTGTAGTTGGCCACCAGGTTTGCACACATCTCAGGAGGGATTTTGTCCCACTCCTCTTTGCAGATCTTCTCCAAGTCATTAAGGTTTCGAGCCTGACGTTTGGCAACTCGAACCTTCAGCTCCCTCCACAGATTTTCTATGGGATTAAGGTCTGGAGACTGGCTAGGCCACTCCAGGACCTTGATGTGCTTCTTCTTGAGCCACTCCTTTGTTGCCTTGGCCATGTGTTTTGGGTCATTGTTATGCTGGAATACCCATCCACAACCCTTTTTCAATGCCCTGGCTGAGGGAAGGAGGTTCTCACCCAAGATTTGACGGTACATGGCCCCGTCCATCGTCCCTTTGATGTGGTGAAGTTGTCCTGTCCCCTTAGCAGAAAAACACCCCCAAAGCATAATGTTTCCACCTCCATGTTTGACGGTGGGGATGGTGTTCTTCGGGTCATAGGCAGCATTCCTCCTCCTCCAAACACTGCGAGTTGAGTTGATGCCAAAGAGCTCGATTTTGGTCTCATCTGACCACAACACTTTCACCCAGTTCTCCTCTGAATCATTCAGATGTTCATTGGCAAACTTCCGACGGGCCTGTATATGTGCTTTCTTGAGCAGTCCTTCACGGCGTAGTGTGTTACCAATTGTTTTCTTGGTGACTATGGTCCCAGCTGCCTTGAGATCATTGACAAGATACTCCCGTGTAGTTCTGGGATCATTCCTCACCGTTCTCATGATCATTGCAACTCCACGAGGTGAGATCTTGCATGGAGCCCCAGGCCGAGGGAGATTGACAGTTATTTTGTGTTTCTTCCATTTGCGAATAATCGCACCAACTGTTGTCACCTTCTCACCAAGCTGCTTGGCGATGGTCTTGTAGCCCATTCCAGCCTTGTGTAGGTCTACAATCTTGTCCCTGACATCCTTGGAGAGCTCTTTGGTCTTGGCAATGGTGGAGAGTTTGGAATCTGATTGATTGATTGCTTCTGTGGACAGGTGTCTTTTATACAGGTAACAAACTGAGATTAGGAGCCCTCCTTTTAAGAGTGTGCTCCTAATCTCAGCTCGTTACCTGTATAAAAAGACACCTGGGAGCCAGAAATCTTTCTGATTGAGAGGGAGTCAAATACTTATTTCCCTCATTAAAATGCAAATCAATTTATAACATTTTTGACATACGTTTTTCTGGATTTTTTTGTTGTTATTCTGTCTCTCATTGTTCAAATAAACTGATCATGTCTTTGTCAGTGGGCAAACGTACAAAATCAGCAGGGGATCAAATACTTTTTCCCCTCCCTGTATGTGTCAGCCGGGGTTCCCTCTCCGTGTCCACCCATAGGACAAATATATTAGGACAAATATATTAGGACAAATATATTAGGACAAATATATTAGGACAAATATATTAGGACAAATATATTAGGACAAATATATTAGGACAAATATCTTAGGACAAATATCTTAGGACAAATATATTAGGACAAATATATTAGGACAAATATATTAGGACAAATAAATTAGGACAAATATATTAGGACAAATATATTAGGACAAATATATTAGGACAAATATATTAGGACAAATATATTAGGACAAATATAATAGGACAAATATAATAGGACAAATATAATAGGACAAATATAATAGGACAAATATATTAGGACAAATATAATAGGACAAATATATTAGGACAAATATAATAGGACAAATATAATAGGACAAATATATTAGGACAAATATAATAGGACAAATATATTAGGACAAATATATTAGGACAAATATATTAGGACAAATATATTAGGACAAATATAATAGGACAAATATATTAGGACAAATATATAAGGACAAATATATTAGGACAAATATATTAGGACAAATATAATAGGACAAATATATTAGGACAAATATATTACGACAAATATATTAGGACAAATGAATTACGACAAATATATTAGGACAAACATAATAGGACAAATATAAGCAGCCACCCCTCCTACATCTACAGTGGCTTGCGAAAGTATTCAGCCCCCTTGGCATTTTGTTGCCTTACAACCTGGAATTAAAATTGATTTTTTGGGGGTTTGTATCATTTGATTTACACCACATGCCTACCACTTTGAAGATGCAAAATAATTTTTCTTGTGAAACAAATAAGAAATAAGACAAAAAAACAGAAAACTTGAGCGTGCATAACTATTCACCCCCCAAAGTCAATACTTTGTAGAGTCACCTTTTGCAGCAATTACAGCTGCAAGTCTCTTGGGGTATATCTCTATAAGCTCAGCACATCTAGCCACTGGGATTTTTGCCCATTCTTCAAGGCAAAACTGCTCCAGCTCCTTCAAGTTGGATGGGTTCTGCTGGTTTACAGCAATCTTTAAGTCATACCACAGATTCTCAATTGGATTGAGGTCTGGGCTTTGACTAGGCCATTCCAAGACATTTAAATATTTCCCCTTAAACCACTCGAGTGTTGCTTTAGCAGTATGCTTTGGGTCATTGTCCTGCTGGAAGGTGAACCTCCAACCAAGTCTCAAATCTCTGGAAGACTGAAACAGGTTTCCTTCAAGAATTTCCCTGTATTTAGCGGCATCCATCATTCCTTCAATTCTGACCAGTTTCCCAGTCCCTGCCGATGAAAAACATCCCCACAGCATGATGCTGCCACTACCATGCTTCACTAGGCTTAAAGTGGTCCTATGGACAGATACTCCAATCTCCGCTGTGGAGCTCCGCAGCTCCTTCAGGGTTATCTTTGATCTCTTTGTTGCTTCTCTGATTAATGCCCTGCTTGCCTGGTCCATGAGTTTTGGTGGGCGGCCCTCTCTTGGCAGGTTTGTTGTGGTGCCATATTCTTTCTTTTTTTTAAATAATGGATTTAATGGTGCTCCGTGGGATGTTCAAAGTTTCCGATATTTTTTTATAACCCAACCCTGTTCTGTACTTCTCCACAACTTTGTCCCTGACCTGTTTGGAGAGCTTTTGGTCTTCATGGTGCCGCTTGCTTGGTGGTGCCCCTTGCTTAGTGGTGTTGCAGACTCTGGGGCCTTTCAGAACAGGTGTATATATGCTGAGATCATGTGACAGATCGTGTGACTCTTAGATTGCACACAGGTGGACTTTATTTAACTAATTATGTGACTTCTGAAGGTAATTGGTTGCACCAGATCTTATTTAGGGGCTTCATAGCAAAGGGGGTGAATAAATATGCACGCACCACTTTTCCGTTATTTATTTTTTAGAATGTTTTGAAACAAGTTGTTTTTTTCATTTCACTTCACCAATTTGGCCTATTTTGTGTATGTCCATTACATGAAATCCAAATAAAAATCAATTTAAATTACAGGTTGTAATGCAACAAAAATAGGAAAAACGCCAAGGGGGATGAATACTTTTGCAAGGCACTGTATCTCTCTCTCTCTCTACTTCTAACCTTTCTAAATAAAGCACTAAATCCAGGGACTGCATGACTTGGACCAATGGCTGCTCTGGCGAAGCTCTGGCGAAGGCCTCGTTTTCCCTGCTCTGAGTGACACTTGCAGCAGAAATAATTTCCACCTTAATAATTTATCTTTACAACACAATACATGTTTTGTATTCAATTACAAAACAAGCTGTAAAACAGGACTAAGACGAATGTAAGCCAAAGAGAGATTCAGAGAGAGCGACGCAAATAAAATATTCCCACATCTCGGATTCACTCAAATTCCTACGGTAACTGTAAATCGGGTTTTCTGGGCTGTTACAGAGATGAATTAGACTGACGTGAAGCAGCTGGGCAGACTGAAATCTTCTAACAACAATGTAATAAAATCACAGTGATGCATTTTCATTTACTTCCTGATGCTTTGACTACGCGCGCTGCATTCAGAGTAACTTTAATCTTGTTCTGGTACATTCCCCATTTATCTCAGAAGTAGCTTGCGATGCAAAACGGGAAGAGTATGGGTAAAATGCTGAGCAGTAGGGAAAATACTAATGCCCTATTTTTAGTGCACCCAAATGGCACCCTATTCCCTATATAGTAGATTATTTTGAACAGAGACCCATCACATCAACAATACATGAGACTATGACCCCACATCAACCATACATGAGACTATGACCCCACATCAACCATACATGAGACTATGACCCCACATCAACCATACATGAGACTATGGCCTCACATCAACAATACATGAGACTATGACCCCACATCAACCATACATGAGACTATGGCCTCACATCAACAATACATGAGACTATGGCCTCACATCAACCATACATGAGACTATGACCCCACATCAACCATACATGAGACTATGACCCCACATCAACCATACATGAGACTATGACCCCACATCAACCATACATGAGACTATGACCCCACATCAACCATACATGAGACTATGGCCTCACATCAACAATACATGAGACTATGGCCTCACATCAACCATACATGAGACTATGACCCCACATCAACCATACATGAGACTATGACCCCACATCAACCATACATGAGACTATGACCCCACATCAACCATACATGAGACTATGACCCCACATCAACCATACATGAGACTATGACCCCACATCAACAATACATGAGACTATGACCCCACATCAACAATACATGAGACTATGGCCTCACATCAACAATACATGAGGCTATGGCCTCACATCAACCATACATGAGACTATGACCCCACATCAACCATACATGAGACTATGACCCCACATCAACCATACATGAGGCTATGGCCTCACATCAACCATACATGAGACTATGACCCCACATCAACCATACATGAGACTATGACCCCACATCAACAATACATGAGACTATGGCCCCACATCAACCATACATGAGACTATGACCCCACATCAACCATACATGAGACTATGACCCCACATCAACCATACATGAGACTATGGCCTCACATCAACAATACATGAGACTATGACCCCACATCAACAATACATGAGACTATGACCCCACATCAACCATACATGAGACTATGACCCCACATCAACCATACATGAGACTATGACCCCACATCAACCATACATGAGACTATGACCCCACATCAACCATACATGAGACTATGACCCCACATCAACCATACATGAGACTATGACCCCACATCAACCATACATGAGACTATGGCCTCACATCAACCATACATGAGACTATGACCCCACATCAACAATACATGAGACTATGACCTCACATCAACCATACATGAGACTATGGCCTCACATCAACAATACATGAGGCTATGACCTCACATCAACCATACATGAGACTATGGCCTCACATCAACAATACATGAGACTATGGCCTCACATCAACCATACATGAGACTATGACCCCACATCAACCATACATGAGACTATGGCCTCACATCAACAATACATGAGACTATGGCCTCACATCAACCATACATGAGACTATGACCCCACATCAACCATACATGAGACTATGACCCCACATCAACCATACATGAGACTATGACCCCACATCAACCATACATGAGACTATGACCCCACATCAACCATACATGAGACTATGACCCCACATCAACCATACATGAGACTATGACCCCACATCAACCATACATGAGACTATGGCCTCACATCAACCATACATGAGACTATGACCCCACATCAACCATACATGAGACTATGACCCCACATCAACCATACATGAGACTATGACCCCACATCAACAATACATGAGACTATGACCCCACATCAACAATACATGAGACTATGGCCTCACATCAACAATACATGAGGCTATGGCCTCACATCAACCATACATGAGACTATGACCCCACATCAACCATACATGAGACTATGACCCCACATCAACCATACATGAGGCTATGGCCTCACATCAACCATACATGAGACTATGACCCCACATCAACCATACATGAGACTATGACCCCACATCAACCATACATGAGACTATGACCCCACATCAACAATACATGAGACTATGGCTCCACATCAACCATACATGAGACTATGACCCCACATCAACCATACATGAGACTATGACCCCACATCAACCATACATGAGACTATGGCCTCACATCAACAATACATGAGACTATGACCCCACATCAACAATACATGAGACTATGACCCCACATCAACCATACATGAGACTATGACCCCACATCAACCATACATGAGACTATGACCCCACATCAACCATACATGAGACTATGACCCCACATCAACCATACATGAGACTATGACCCCACATCAACCATACATGAGACTATGGCCTCACATCAACAATACATGAGACTATGGCCTCACATCAACAATACATGAGGCTATGACCTCACATCAACCATACATGAGACTATGGCCTCACATCAACCATACATGAGGCTATGACCTCACATCAACCATACATGAGACTATGACCCCACATCAACCATACATGAGACTATGACCCCACATCAACCATACATGAGACTATGACCCCACATCAACCATACATGAGACTATGACCCCACATCAACCATACATGAGACTATGACCCCACATCAACCATACATGAACCTATAGCTGTCACTCCTGACGCTGCATCCTCCAATGAAAGGGCTGTGTTTTCCCGAGGGTTTTTTTTCAGCATCTGTGGCAAAAGTCGGTCCCTTCTGGTGACTTTTTAAAAGCATATTCTACTCCAATATTAATTAAATTAAATTATGTTAACACCATCTGAAAAATAACTTTCCAAATAAAATCATTATAACCTGTATAGCAACATAGCAGCTTTTAAAAAATAGGCTGAATCTTGGATTTGCCAAATCTACATTTACCTAATTGAAAAGACTCTGAACGCATCAAATGCTGCAAATATATTTTGTAACTTATCACTCTGATCTTAAAGGCGCACGTCGACAGAAATATACAATACCGTTCAAAAGTTTGGGGTCACTTAGAAATGTCCTTGTTTTCGAAAGAAAAGCAATTTTTTTGTCCATTAAAATAAATAAAAGAGTTTCAGAAAAAAAATATTTGTTTATGGCCAATTTGAGCCTGTAATCGAACCCACAATTGCTGATGCTCCAGATACTCAACTAGTCTCAAGAAGGACAGTTTTATTGCTTCTTTAATCAGCACAACAGTTTTCAGCTGTGCTAACATAATTGCAAAAGGGTTTTCTAATAATCAATTAGCCTTTTAAAATGATAAACTTGGATTAGCAAACACAACGTGCCATTGGAACACAGGACTGATGGTTGCTGATAATGGGCCTCTGTACACCTATGTAGATATTCCATTACAAATCAGCCGTTTCCAGCTACAATAGCCATTTACAACATTAACAATGTCTACACTGTATTTCTGATCAATTTGATGTTATTTTAATGGACAAAAAAATAGCTTTTCTTTCGAAAACAAGGAAATGTCTAAGCGACCCCAAACTTTTGAACGGTAGTATGTATAAATAAGTATATAAAAATAAATATGAATAAAATAAAATGTATTATATTTTTTTGGGGGGGCAACGGAAAACAAAATATGAGCGGATGCATGTAAGATACAAAATGGAAAGCAGTCTTAAGCTAAAACAGGAATATCAAGTGATCGGTAGAAGAAGTAAGGTCAAGCAGCATATTTCTATACAACCTTTCAACGCTTCCGCAGAAAAATACACAAACTACCAGACGCACCCCTCTTCTAATTCTCTATTCCTTCCATCTCTAACGTGACTGATTGAGAAAGGGTGTGTTTCGTACATTCACTCTGGCAATCTACTCCGATATCAGAGTGCAAACGACCTATCACCCGGTTGATTTGTGTGTCAGCAAACATTGGCAAAAAAAACGGAATTCAATTGTTGCCAGAATCACAGTTGGACAAATGTTGGAGTGGGAGTGGGAGTGGGAGTGGGAGGGAGTGGGAGGGAGTGGGAGTGGGAGTGGGAGTGGGAGTGGGAGGGAGTGGGAGGGAGTGGGAGTGGGAGGGAGTGGGAGGGAGTGGGAGTGGGAGTGGGAGTGGGAGGGAGTGGGAGGGAGTGGGAGTGGGAGTGGGAGTGGGAGTGGGAGTGGGAGTGGGAGTGGGAGTGGTGCTTCCAGGCAGCCGCTCGAGAGTAGCATGTGTTCCAATGTTTGAAATATAGTAGTTTTTTTGTCGCACTGCATTTTATCCTGGTCTTTTAACGGATTAAGCATGGCTCTGATAACGATGGGTTGTGCAAACGTTTTGGAAAACTCATCGCATTTTCTACAGATTGACAAAAAACATGCACCTCCACTGGCATCACATATCCGAGACAAACTTCAGTGCTTCGGGATAACGCACGCAAGAAGCCGGGTGAGAGGGACTACAGCTGGTAGGGTGATAGATAATACAGCTGGTAGGGTGAGAGGGACTACAGCTGGTAGGGTGATAGATAATACAGCTGGTAGGGTGATAGATAATACAGCTGGTAGGGTGAGAGGGACTACAGCTGGTAGGGTGAGAGGGACTACAGCTGGTAGGGTGATAGATAATACAGCTGGTAGGGTGAGAGGGACTACAGCTGGTAGGGTGAGAGGGACTACAGCTGGTAGGATGAGAGGGACTACAGCTGGTAGGGTGATAGATAATACAGCTGGTAGGGTGAGAGGGACTACAGCTGGTAGGGTGATAGATAATACAGCTGGTAGGGTGAGAGGGACTACAGCTGGTAGGGTGAGAGGGACTACAGCTGGTAGGATGAGAGGGACTACAGCTGGTAGGGTGATAGGGACTACAGCTGGTAGGGTGATAGATAATACAGCTGGTAGGGTGAGAGGGACTACAGCTGGTAGGGTGAGAGGGACTACAGCTGGTAGGGTGAGAGGGACTACAGCTGGTAGGGTGATAGGTAATACAGCTGGTAGGGTGAGAGAGACTACAGCTGGTAGGGTGATAGATAATACAGCTGGTAGGGTGATAGGTAATACAGCTGGTAGGGTGAGAGGGACTACAGCTGGTAGGATGAGAGGGACTACAGCTGGTAGGATGAGAGGGACTACAGCTGGTAGGATGAGAGGGACTACAGCTGGTAGGATGAGAGGGACTACAGCTGGTAGGGGTGAGAGGGACTACAGCTGGTAGGGTGAGAGGGACTACAGCTGGTAGGGGTGAGAGGGACTACAGCTGGTAGGGTGAGAGGGACTACAGCTGGTAGGATGAGAGAGACTACAGCTGGTAGGGTGAGAGGGACTACAGCTGGTAGGATGAGAGGGACTACAGCTGGTAGGGTGAGAGGGACTACAGCTGGTAGGGTGAGAGGGACTACAGCTGGTAGGGTGAGAGGGACTACAGCTGGTAGGGTGAGAGGGACTACAGCTGGTAGGGTGATAGGGACTACAGCTGGTAGGGTGAGAGGGACTACAGCTGGTAGGGTGAGAGGGACTACAGCTGGTAGGGTGATAGGGACTACAGCTGGTAGGGTGAGAGGGACTACAGCTGGTAGGGTGAGAGGGACTACAGCTGGTAGGATGAGAGGGACTACAGCTGGTAGGGTGAGAGGGACTACAGCTGGTAGGGTGAGAGGGACTACAGCTGGTAGGGTGATAGATAATACAGCTGGTAGGATGAGAGGGACTACAGCTGGTAGGGTGAGAGGGACTACAGCTGGTAGGATGAGAGGGACTACAGCTGGTAGGGTGAGAGGGACTACAGCTGGTAGGGTGAGAGGGACTACAGCTGGTAGGGTGAGAGGGACTACAGCTGGTAGGATGAGAGGGACTACAGCTGGTAGGGTGATAGGGACTACAGCTGGTAGGATGAGAGGGACTACAGCTGGTAGGGTGAGAGGGACTACAGCTGGTAGGATGAGAGGGACTACAGCTGGTAGGGTGAGAGGGACTACAGCTGGTAGGATGAGAGGGACTACAGCTGGTAGGGTGAGAGGGACTACAGCTGGTAGGATGAGAGGGACTACAGCTGGTAGGGTGAGAGAGACTACAGCTGGTAGGATGAGAGGGACTACAGCTGGTAGGGTGAGAGGGACTACAGCTGGTAGGGTGAGAGGGACTACAGCTGGAAGGGTGAGAGGGACTACAGCTGGTAGGGTGATAGGGACTACAGCTGGTAGGATGAGAGGGACTACAGCTGGTAGGGTGAGAGGGACTACAGCTGGTAGGGTGAGAGGGACTACAGCTGGTAGGGTGAGAGGGACTACAGCTGGTAGGATGAGAGGGACTACAGCTGGTAGGGTGAGAGGGACTACAGCTGGTAGGGTGAGAGGGACTACAGCTGGTAGGGTGAGAGGGACTACAGCTGGTAGGGTGAGAGGGACTACAGCTGGTAGGGTGATAGGGACTACAGCTGGTAGGATGAGAGGGACTACAGCTGGTAGGATGAGAGGGACTACAGCTGGTAGGGTGATAGATAATACAGCTGGTAGGGTGATAGGTAATACAGCTGGTAGGGTGAGAGGGACTACAGCTGGTAGGATGAGAGGGACTACAGCTGGTAGGGTGAGAGAGACTACAGCTGGTAGGGTGATAGGGACTACAGCTGGTAGGATGAGAGGGACTACAGCTGGTAGGGTGATAGATAATACAGCTGGTAGGGTGATAGGTAATACAGCTGGTAGGGTGAGAGGGACTACAGCTGGTAGGGTGAGAGGGACTACAGCTGGTAGGGTGAGAGGGACTACAGCTGGTAGGGTGATAGATAATACAGCTGGTAGGGTGATAGGTAATACAGCTGGTAGGGTGAGAGGGACTACAGCTGGTAGGATGAGAGGGACTACAGCTGGTAGGGTGAGAGGGACTACAGCTGGTAGGATGAGAGGGACTACAGCTGGTAGGATGAGAGGGACTACAGCTGGTAGGGTGAGAGGGACTACAGCTGGTAGGGTGAGAGAGACTACAGCTGGTAGGGTGAGAGGGACTACAGCTGGTAGGGTGAGAGGGATTACAGCTGGTAGGGTGAGAGGGACTACAGCTGGTAGGGTGAGAGGGACTACAGCTGGTAGGGTGAGAGGGACTACAGCTGGTAGGGTGAGAGAGACTACAGCTGGTAGGGTGAGAGGGACTACAGCTGGTAGGATGAGAGGGACTACAGCTGGTAGGGTGAGAGGGACTACAGCTGGTAGGGTGAGAGGGACTACAGCTGGTAGGATGAGAGGGACTACAGCTGGTAGGGTGAGAGGGACTACAGCTGGTAGGGTGAGAGGGACTACAGCTGGTAGGATGAGAGGGACTACAGCTGGTAGGATGAGAGGGACTACAGCTGGTAGGATGAGAGGGACTACAGCTGGTAGGGTGAGAGGGACTACAGCTGGTAGGATGAGAGGGACTACAGCTGGTAGGATGAGAGGGACTACAGCTGGTAGGGTGAGAGGGACTACAGCTGGTAGGGTGAGAGGGACTACAGCTGGTAGGGTGAGAGGGACTACAGCTGGTAGGGTGAGAGGGACTACAGCTGGAAGGGTGAGAGGGACTACAGCTGGTAGGGTGAGAGGGACTACAGCTGGTAGGGTGATAGATAATACAGCTGGTAGGGTGATAGATAATACAGCTGGTAGGGTGAGAGGGACTACAGCTGGTAGGATGAGAGGGACTACAGCTGGTAGGGTGATAGATAATACAGCTGGTAGGATGAGAGGGACTACAGCTGGTAGGGTGATAGATAATACAGCTGGTAGGGTGAGAGGGACTACAGCTGGTAGGGTGATAGATAATACAGCTGGTAGGATGAGAGGGACTACAGCTGGTAGGGTGAGAGGGACTACAGCTGGTAGGGTGATAGATAATACAGCTGGTAGGATGAGAGGGACTACAGCTGGTAGGGTGATAGATAATACAGCTGGTAGGGTGAGAGGGACTACAGCTGGTAGGGTGATAGGTAATACAGCTGGTAGGGTGAGAGGGACTACAGCTGGTAGGGTGAGAGGGACTACAGCTGGTAGGGTGATAGATAATACAGCTGGTAGGATGAGAGGGACTACAGCTGGTAGGGTGATAGATAATACAGCTGGTAGGGTGAGAGGGACTACAGCTGGTAGGGTGAGAGGGACTACAGCTGGTAGGGTGATAGATAATACAGCTGGTAGGATGAGAGGGACTACAGCTGGTAGGGTGATAGATAATACAGCTGGTAGGATGAGAGGGACTACAGCTGGTAGGGTGAGAGGGACTACAGCTGGTAGGGTGATAGATAATACAGCTGGTAGGATGAGAGGGACTACAGCTGGTAGGGTGATAGATAATACAGCTGGTAGGGTGAGAGGGACTACAGCTGGTAGGGTGATAGATAATACAGCTGGTAGGGTGAGAGGGACTACAGCTGGTAGGGTGAGAGGGACTACAGCTGGTAGGGTGAGAGGGACTACAGCTGGTAGGGTGATAGGTAATACAGCTGGTAGGATGAGAGGGACTACAGCTGGTAGGGTGATAGATAATACAGCTGGTAGGATGAGAGGGACTACAGAAGGAGGACAATGCTGACAATATAAGGTAAAATACCTACAATACATCGAAAACACAACCGTTCACGTGAATGCAGAGTTCTAACTGAATGATGTAATGTCGCAAAATACATTTTTTAAAAATGCCCCAGAGACTCCGAATGTGCTTGTTTGTAATTCAAGATAATTGATAAACAAAAGTGGATGAATTTGAACGGCTTCTTCAATCAGTACATGTAGACATTGGATGTGTCACTGAAACACGGGCCCACAAAAACATCCCAGATGGATCTCTTTTCATACAACACTATCAGCTGTTCAGAAATGACAGGTCCAGAGAGGGGGGCGTGGCTATGTATGTGAATCACAGTATGCAGGCAAAGAGAAGAACTGACCTAGAGAAAGAGGAGTTTGAGTGTGTGTGGCTTCAGCTCCATCCTAAACGACTCTCCAGCTCAGTTTCATCTCTGGTAGTGGGAGTGCTCTAACATCCACCATGGGCACATGACAAAACACTGCAGCAGAACACTGTGGATTATCTCATAAACACTGTCCATGTGATCAGGATGTCCCCTCCCCAAATGGGTCTCATCCTGTGTGGAGACTTTAATCACCTGCCCATCAAAGATGCTGACAAACTCCCATCCAGACATTAAACAAGTTGTCAAAGACAAGACCAGAGGGGACTCCATCCTAGATCTGATCATTACAAATCTGGGACTCCGTCTTAGTTCTGATCATTACCAATCTGGGAATCCATTTTTAGATCTGATCATAAAAAATCTGAAGAATCACTACAACACCCCCACTGTACTTGGTCCTCTCGGATCCAGTGATCACAAATGTCTGCTGTTCTCCCAAAACACAGAGAAGCGAGGTGCAGCGGAATAAAGGACATCTGGTAACCCAGAACAGAAAGGAGGCTTTGGCATATAGGAGGTGGAAAGCATAGATGCAAAGGTGGAGACGTGATATGCAAATATCACGGTACAGCTATATGGACACTCAATCATTACGCTATTTTTTATTGGTAAATTTACAAACATATATAATGATAAATAGACTTGAAACTTGTATCTCATTATGGTGTATGGTGAAATAAGTATAGCCAGTTATAATTGTAATGGCTTAGCTGATAATAACAAAAGAAGAACAATATTTACATGGCTCAAAGAGAAGGAATATAATATCTATTGTATACAGGAAACTCATTCAACAATTCGAGATGAAGTAGCGTGGAAAAAGAATGGGGGAAATATACTTCTCCCATGGGCAAAGAAATTCAAAAGGGGGTGATGATATTAATTAATAGTAATTTCGATCCAAATGTGCAAATTGTACAAATAGATACACAAGGTAGATGGATTATTTTAAATATGTTATTGGACCATAAACAGATATGGCTCATTAACCTTTACGGACCAAATAATGATGATCCACAATTCTTTGACAATATATATAATAAATTATCAAGCCTGCAAGCAACTCAAGACAATATTATTATGGTGGGGGATTATAATACTGTTTTAAATAGCTCAATGGACCGTAAAGGAAATCACACCACAAACAATCACCCACATGCTCTTAAGGAAATTGTGAATGTCATGGATACATTAGAACTAGTAGATATATGGAGGCTTAAATATACTGATCTAGTGAGATATACATGGCGGAGACTGAATCAAGCTAGTCGTCTTGACTTCTTTCTTATCTCATTCTCGTTGGCACCAAAAGTAAAAAAAGTGTTGATAGGGGACAGAATGCGGTCAGACCATCATGTAATAGGCATATATATTACTCTTACTGAATTTCCACGTGGGCGAGGATATTGGAAATTTAATCAAAGCCTATTGGATGATAATTTATTTATAATTAGAACAAAGGAATTTATAACTGATTTTTTCCAACATAACATAGGTACAGCGAATCCCCTTATTGTATGGGACACCTTTAAATGTGCCTTTAGAGGCCATGCAATTCAGTACTCATCTCGAAAACAAAAGCAATTTAGGTCAAAAGAGTTTATACTAAGAAAGGAAATAGAAAGTCTAACAGAACAGATAGATGGCAATAAAAACTGTAACATAGAGGCTCAGTATAAATTAGAGGAAAAACAAAAAGAAATGGAGAAACTTATTCAAGAAAGATCAAGTGTAACATATTATAAAAATAAAGCAAACTGGATGGAATATGGGGAAAAATGCACAAAATTCTTTTTAATCTTCAACATAGGAATGCTACCAAAAAGAACTTAATGAAACTGGTTACAATTGACGGAGTCACCCATGATTCACCAAATGACATTTTGAAGGAAGAAACAAAGTACTTTAAGCATATGTTTTCTTTTCAGTCGCCTCCATCTCCTCTAACTGAAGCTAATTGTAGAGATTTTTTTTCTATTGATAATGTCAAATTAACAGCCACACAGAAAGACTCATGTGAAGGTGAAATTACAGAGGAGGAACTTCTGGATGCAATTAAAGACTTTAAGTCTGGGAAAACTCCAGGGTTGGATGGCATACCAGTCGAGGTATACCAAACCTTTTTTGATATACTAAGAGGACCGTTATTAGCATGTTTTAACCACTCCTATGTAAATGGTAGATTATCTGACACTCAAGAAGAAGGACTGATCTCATTATTACTGAAACAGGATACAAGTGGAAAATATAAAGATCCAGTCCATTTACAAAATTGGAGGCCCCTTACACTTCAGTGTTGTGATGCAAAAATCCTAGCAAAATGTATAGCGCATAGAATTAAAAAGGTATTGCCGGATATTATTCATTCTAATCAGACAGGTTTTTTACATGGAAGATACATTGGAGATAATATAAGGCAAGTATTGGAAACATTAGAACACTATGGAAAATATGGGAAACCAGGCCTGCTATTCATAGCAGACTTTGAAAAAGGCATTTGATAAAGTTCGACTGGGGTTTATATATAAATGCCTGGAGCATTTCAATTTTGGAGAATCTCTTATAAAATGGGTCAAAATCATGTATAGTAACCCTAGGTGTAAAATAGTAAATAATGGCTATTTCTCTGAAAGTTTTAAACTGTCAAGAGGAGTGAAACAAGGTTGTCCACTATCGGCATATCTATTTATTGTGGCCATCGAGATGTTAGCGATTAAAATCAGATCTAATAATATCAGAGGATTAGAAATAAAGACCTTAAAAACAAAGGTGTCATTGTACGCTGATGATTCATGTTTTTTTTTAATCCACAACTAGAATCCCTCCACAGCCTCATAGAGGATCTAGATACATTTTCTAACCTCTCTGGATTACAACCAAATTATGACAAATGTACTATATTACGTATTGGATCACTAAAAATACAATTTTTACATTACCATGTAGTTTACCAATAAAATGGTCTGATGGTGATGTGGATATACTCGAATACATATCCCAAAGGAAATAAATGATCTCACTTCAATAAATTTTAATAGAAAATTAGCAAAAATAGATAAGATCTTACTACCATGGAAAGGAAAATACCTGTCAATTTGTGGAAAAAATCACCCTGATTAACTCATTAGTATTATCACAGTTTACCTATTTGCTTATGGTCTTGCCTACGCCCTAGCGAACAGTTTTTTAAATTATATGAGAAAAAAATATTCAATTTTATTTGGAACGGCAAGCCAGACAAAATTAAAAGAGCATATTTATATAATGAATATGAATTCGGAGGACAGAAATTATTAAATATTAAAGCATTAGACCTATCACTAAAAGCTTCAGTCTTACAAAAGTTATACTTAAATCCGAACTGGTTCTCAAGCAAATTAGTAAGATTGTCTCACCCAATGTTCAAGAAAGGCCTTTTTCCCTTTATTCAGATTACAACCTCACACTTTCAGTTATTTGAAAAGGAAATAATCTCCCAAATGTCACTATTTCTAAAACAAGCCATAGAAAGTTGGTTGCAATTTCAATTTAATCCTCCAGAAACGACAGAACAAATAATGCAACAAATATTGTGGTTAAATTCAAATATACTAATTGACAAAAAACCTTTATTTTTGACAGAATGTTTAAAAAAGGTATAATCTTTGTAAATGATATCATCGGTAGGACTGGTGGAGTTATGACGCACATGCAGCTAACAAAAACATATGGAAATGTCTGCTCTACCCAAAATTACAACCAAATAATGGCAGCTTTACCGCAAAAAATGGAAGAGGAAAGTGGAAGGGGGAGAAAGTAAGGAACTTGTCTGTCGGCCTTGCATTAAAGAACATAATTGGTTAAGGAAAACTGTGATAAATAAAAAAATATATCAGTTTCACTTAAGGACCAAAGGATTGACAGCCGTCCCATATAGATTGCAAAATAGTTGGGAAGAGATCTTTGATGTACCGATCCCATGGCATAGTGTTTATGAACTGACACGCAAAACGACACCGGATTCAAAAATTAGAATCTTTCAATTTAAATTATTATATAAAATCCTTGCTACCAATAGAATGTTATTTATATGGGGGATACAATCTTCCCAGCTCTGCAGATTTTGCTGTGAAGAGACGGAATCATTGGACCATTTGTTTTGGTTCTGTCCATTTGTAGCTTGTTTTTGGACACTGGTCCAGGAATGGCTAAAGGATTGCAATATTTACCTGGAACTAACCTTGCAGATAGCATTACTGGGTGATCTGAAAAGCCATAGTCAATCAATCAATAATATAATAATACTTTTAGCAAAGCTGTTTATTTTTAACTCTCAATCTGTAGAAGCAATGAGAATAGAAAGGTTCAGAACTTTTGTAAAACATCACAGTACGGTTGAAATATATATGGCAAATAGAAATCCGATATGGATGGTGTTAAGAGATAGATGGGAGGTATTGAATAGAGTTGAAGGATGGGACTAATAACAAATAACAACAAATAATAACAAAGATAGCTAATAATGTAAAGCATACTGTGTCCATAATAAGTATATAGGCTGTATGTTGGGAGCTTTTGGGAAAGAGCACAGTTAGAAAGATATGGCATATAGAAGCAAACCGGATGGACATCATGAAAACGATCGGAGAGGTTGAGAGTAGAAGTAGTTCAGGAGCAAAAAATAAATAAATAATAATAATAATAATAATAATGATATGTATGTATGTATGTATGTATGTATATGTATATATATATGTATATATATAATAGAATTATTGTAAAATTAACTGTGTCCATAAGGTGTAGATAGTAAGTATAGACCGGAAGTAGAGGCCTGGGAATTGTTGTTCACTAATTTACTCCAAGTAGGGAAAGGATGGTGGGGTTGAAAAGTAATAAAGGGGAGTATATATATAAAAAAATATATATATATAAAAAAATAAAAATAAAAAAACATGGGGGATTGGAAGTGATGCAGACAATTACATTGATAGAAGATACAATCTATCTGCAATATTAAGCTGATCCATTCCCCCAAAAAAAAAAAAAAAAAAAAAAAAAGGTGGAGACGTTCAACTCCTGCATTCAAACAGCACTTGGTGTATGCATGCCAATAAGAAATAAGAAAACAACAACACTGGACAAGCCCTGGATGACTGAAAGAATAAAGGCTGCCATCAGGAAAAGAGAGAAGATTTTAAACAGATGGGAAAAATTTTTAGTCATTTAGCAGAGGCTCTTATCCAGAGCGACTTACAGTTAGTGAGTGCATACATTATACTGGCACCCCGTGGGAATCGAACCCACAACCCTGGCTTTGCAAACACCATGCTATAACAACTGAGCTACACAGGGCCTTGCCGTCTTCCCCTTGTCCATGCCTACAAGGCAGGTCCATGCCTACAAAGCAAGCTCTGACCCAACTCAGCCCACATAAAGCGTGTGGGCCTGATGGCATTCCAGCATGGCTACTATTTACATTTACATCATTTAGCAGACGCTCTTATCCAGAGCGACTTACAGTTAGTGAATACCTATATATATATATATATTTTTTATACTGGCCCCCCGTGGGAATCGAACCCACAACCCTGGCGTTGCAAACGCCATGCTCTATCAACTGAGCTACATCCCTGCCGGCCATTCCCTCCCCTACCCTGGACAACTGTGCGCCGCCCATGAGTCTCCCGGTCGCGGCCGGCTGCGACAGAGCCTGGATTCGAACCAGGATCTCTAGTGGCACAGTTAGCACTGCGATGCAGTGCCTTAGACCACTGCGCCACTCAGTAGACACTAAAAGAGCAGAAGATCTAGCCCCTGTCCTCACACACATTGTTACCACGTCCTACTGGCAGGGGACTGTTCCTGCTGCCTGGAAGACTGCCAATGCGTGTCCCATACCTAAAGTGTCAAACCCAGGTACAACGAGTGACTGGAGGCCCATCTCTCTCTTCATGCCTTGGAAAAATCCAGGAGAGGTTCATCATAAAACAGCTCATGCCAACAGTTCTACCTAAGTGCACGAATCAGTATGCCTACCTCCCAAAGTCCAGCACTACTACCGCCCTTGTGAAAGCCACACACTACTGGCTGACAGCTACAGACTCCAGAAAACCAGCAGGTGAGGGTGTTACTTGCTGGTATGTCCAAAGCCTTTGATGGAGTAGATCAGGCAAAGCTCCTGCAACATCTGTCTGACATTGAACTGTGTCCAAGGTTACTAGCCTGGCTCCACAGCTACACCACCGGAAGAAGGCAAAGGGTGATGGCAACTGGGAAGATGGCGCCGACAGACATGGCAGCTCTGCTTCTAGCTCCTAAGCAATTTTGCAGTATTTTGTTTTTTTGCTGTGTTATTTCTTACATTATTAGCCCAGAATGTTTTTTGTGTTATATATTTCTTAATTCCATTCTTTTACTTTTAGATTTGTGTGTATTGTTGTGAATTGTTAGATACTACTGCACTGTTGGAGCTAGAAACACAAGCATTTCTCTACACCCACAATAACATCTGCTAAATATGTGTATGTGACCAATAAAATGTGATTTTATTTTATTTGAAATGGCACATTTAGCCCTTGGTCTGGTGTGCCACAAGGGGGCGTGGTTTCAGCATATCTGTTTCTCCTTCACATGTCCACCCGAAAAGTTGTCTTCAGGGACACTCTGGACACTGGGTATGCAGACGATGTAGGGCTGTCTCGAGCCATACCATTAACCAGCATCCAAGAGGACACTTCCATGGGCTTGGAGACAAAGCAGCTGGAAGAGTGGGTCACATCCAACAACATGCTCCTGAATGGGAAAAAGTCTGTGGAAATTGGGATATGTTTTTCTAGAGATCATCCACAACCCGCACCATTAATCCTAGGAGGACAGGAAGTACCAGTGGTAACAACAACAAAGTATCTTGGTTTTCATCTAGACTCTAACCTCAGTGGTGACACACGTGGAGCAGTCAGTGAGGAAGGCCTCAAAACGCCTGCACATTTTGACTGTTCTTGCTAGAAATGGCCTACCCACTGAAGATCTGGTCACAGTCTATACTACACTGGCCAGGCATTGTCTGGAATACGGTAGAGTGCTGTTAGTTGGATGCAGTAAAAAGCAGCAGGCCCAACTAGACAGGGTGCAGAGGAGGGCCTTGAGGTTCATCTCCAGAGGTGGAGCAGTCCAACCACAGCTCCCGTCACTGCCGAGCAGGCGAGAGAAGGCTGCAGTGCACCTGGTGAAGGACATGCACACTCTTGACCATCCACTGAATGACCTGCTCCCTCCAAAGAGGTATCTGCACCACCACGCTCCTGAGAAACAGCCACGAACTGTCCTGTATAACTGTCCTGTATAACTGTCCTGTAAAACTGTCCTGTATAACTGTCCTGTATAACTGTCCTGTATAACTGTCCTGTATAACTGTCCTGTAAAACTGTCCTGTATAACTGTCCTGTATAACTGTCCTGTATAACTGTCCTGTATAACTGTCCTGTAAAACTGTCCTGTATAACTGTCCTGTAAAAACTGTCCTGTATAACTGTCCTGTAAAACTGTCCTGTATAACTGTCCTGTATAACTGTCCTGTAAAACTGTCCTGTATAACTGTCCTGTATAACTGTCCTGTAAAACTGTCCTGTAAAACTGTCCTGTATAACTGTCCTGTATAACTGTCCTGTATAACTGTCCTGTATAACTGTCCTGTATAACTGTCCTGTAAAACTGTCCTGTATAACTGTCCTGTAAAACTGTCCTGTATAACTGTCCTGTAAAACTGTCCTGTATAACTGTCCTGTATAACTGTCCTGTAAAACTGTCCTGTATAACTGTCCTGTATAACTGTCCTGTAAAACTGTCCTGTATAACTGTCCTGTAAAACTGTCCTGTATAACTGTCCTGTATAACTGTCCTGTATAACTGTCCTGTATAACTGTCCTGTATAACTGTCCTGTAAAACTGTCCTGTATAACTGTCCTGTATAACTGTCCTGTATAACTGTCCTGTATAACTGTCCTGTAAAACTGTCCTGTATAACTGTCCTGTAAAACTGTCCTGTATAACTGTCCTGTAAAACTGTCCTGTATAACTGTCCTGTATAACTGTCCTGTATAACTGTCCTGTATAACTGTCCTGTAAAACTGTCCTGTATAACTGTCCTGTATAACTGTCCTGTAAAACTGTCCTGTATACCTGTCCGTACGAACCGCCTGTGAAACGCCCCTCTACCCAATGCTGTCAGACTGTATAATAACTCTAGATCTTAAATGCTTTCCCCCAAAATTCTATTTTTTACAATCACATTTTAACAGTTCAATTTCCATCATGAAAAATTGTTTCAAGTGTTCTGTATTCTATTTCTGTCACGTATTATGTGTTATGGAATTGAAATGAGTGTTATTCAATTCTTGGTCATGTAAAAAGAACAAAAGAAAAAAAAAGGGACAAAAAGAAAAGAAGAAAAGAAATGGTGCGGGAAGAGAGAGTCTCCGCCTCTTTCTGTGTTTTACATTCAGCCGTGGGGGAAGAGAGAGTCTCCGCCTCTTTCTGTGTTTTACATTCAGCCTTGGTGGAAGAGAGAGTCTCCGCCTCTTTCTGTGTTTTACATTCAGCTGTGGTGGAAGAGAGAGTCTCTGCCTCTTTCTGTGTTTACATTCAGCTGTGGTGGAAGAGAGAGTCTCCGCCTCTTTCTGTGTTTTACATTCAGCTGTGGTGGAAGAGAGAGTCTCTGCCTCTTTCTGTGTTTTACATTCAGCTGTGGTGGAAGAGAGAGTCTCTGCCTCTTTCTGTGTTTTACAGGTTCAATCTTTCATGATCAGCCTAATCTTCCCTGAAGAAGCCTGCCTCCTCTCTTTCCACCTCCTTCACTCTCTTCAATCTTCCATTTCAGAACGATCTGAATTGATAGATAGAAAGGACCCCAAGATGGAACATTGAAATGTTCGCTTTTCTTTCATGGAGGCACCTGGCTGTCATGATATCCCAATTCCATTAGCGTCATCTCTCCATCTCACCACCTCTCTCTCTATCTCTACATCTCTCTTGCTTTCTCCTGATCTTCATCTCTCCTTCCGTTCATCTCTCCATCTCTCACTCTCTCCATCCCCCTCTCTCTCCATCTCCATATCTCAGCCCCTGGAGGGCACACTCAGCCTGTGGCCTTCTGCCTAATGGTACACATCAACACATGTCAACACTCCTGGATAATTCAGTCACTCACACAAACACACACACACACACACACACACACACACACACACACACACACACACAGAGAGACTATAGATAATTCATAATGGTGACACTTCTCATATTCTGTTAGAGCACACATCATATACGGTTTCAACGCCTGAGGAATAGGACTGTATATAATCAACATTCTACAAGAAAATTCAGCCAATACGAGATAAACAATACAACTCACACACAACACAGTGTGTAAGCAAAAACACCCAGAGTACTCAGAGGACGTGATACGCTCACTTTCAGATAAAAAAGAGGGAGCGAGAAAATCCTCATCCCTGTCTGTCTATGCCAGGGGCGTTGTAAGTTAACCAAAAGCATGGCTACGTCCCAAATTGCACCCTATTCTGTATCTAGTGCACTACTTTTGACCAGAGCCTTATGGAGTCTATCGTCACAGGGAGTGCACTAAATAAGGAATAAGGTGCCATTTGGGACGCACTAACTAGAGCAGCAGATTGTCAAGAACACATTTGTTATCTCATCTCAGGGGACAACTAGAGGAAGACAGGCCCTCCAGATTTCCCCTATACATTTCAATTCCATCAACCATGGATTGGAGCTGGGAATTTCAAACACTCTGTTCCAACCACATCCAACCATGAAGTTAATGTTTTGCATATAGGACTTTGATTTGATTTGCCGTAAGGTTTTCTGAAATATCCACAGCTAAGCAATAATGATGAGGGTTATATACTACTACTACTACTACTACAATAATGATGATGGTTATATACTACTGTTACGATAATGATGATGGTTATATACTACTGTTACAATAATGATGATGGTTATATACTACTGTTACAATAATGATGATGGTTATATACTACTGTTACAATAATGATGATGGTTATATACTACTGTTACAATAATGATGATGGTTATATACTACTACTACTACTACTACTACTACTACAATAATGATGATGGTTATATACTACTGTTACAATAATGATGATGGTTATATACTACTGCTACTGTTACAATAATGATGATGGTTATATACTACTACTACAATAATGATGATGGTTATATACTACTGTTACAATAATGATGATGGTTATATACTACTACTACTACTACTACTACTACAATAATGATGATGGTTATATACTACTACTACTACTACTACTACAATAATGATGATGGTTATATACTACTGTTACAATAATGATGATGGTTTTATACTACTGTTACAATAATGATGATGGTTATATACTACTGTTACAATAATGATGATGGTTATATACTACTACTACTACTACTACTACTACAATAATGATGATGGTTATATACTACTGTTACAATAATGATGATGGTTATATACTACTGTTACAATAATGATGATGGTTATATACTACTACTACTACTACTACTACTACAATAATGATGATGGTTATATACTACTGTTACAATAATGATGATGGTTATATACTACTGTTACAATAATGATGATGGTTATATACTACTACTACTACTACTACTACTACTACAATAATGATGATGGTTATATACTACTGCTACAATAATGATGATGGTTATATACTACTGTTACAATAATGATGATGGTTATATACTACTACTACTACTACTACTACTACTACTACAATAATGATGATGGTTATATACTACTGCTACAATAATGATGATGGTTATATACTACTACTACTACTACTACTACTACTACAATAATGATGATGGTTATATACTACTGTTACAATAATGATGATGGTTATATACTACTACTACTACTACTACTACAATAATGATGATGGTTATATACTACTGCTACAATAATGATGATGGTTATATACTACTACTACTACTACTACTACTACAATAATGATGATGGTTATATACTACTGTTACAATAATGATGATGGTTATATACTACTACTACTACTACTACTACTACAATAATGATGATGGTTATATACTACTGCTACAATAATGATGATGGTTATATACTACTGTTACAATAATGATGATGGTTATATACTACTACTACTACAATAATGATGATGGTTATATACTACTACTACTACTACTACTACAATAATGATGATGGTTATATACTACTGCTACAATAATGATGATGGTTATATACTACTACTACAATAATGATGATGGTTATATACTACTACTACTACTACTGCTACAATAATGATGATGGTTATATACTACTACTACTACTACTGCTACAATAATGATGATGGTTATATACTACTGTTACAATAATGATGATGGATATATACTACTGTTACAATAATGATGATGGTTATATACTACTACTACTACAATAATGATGATGGTTATATACTACTACTACTACTACTACAATAATGATGATGGTTATATACTACTGTTACAATAATGATGATGGTTATATACTACTACTACTACTACTACTACAATAATGATGATGGTTATATACTACTGTTACAATAATGATGATGGTTATATACTACTACTACTACTACAATAATGATGATGGTTATATACTACTGTTACAATAATGATGATGGTTATATACTACTGTTACAATAATAATGATGGTTATATACTACTGTTACAATAATGATGATGGTTATATACTACTGTTACAATAATGATGAGGGTTATATACTACTGCTACTGTTACAATAATGATGATGGTTATATACTACTACTACTACTACTACAATAATGATGATGGTTATATAATACTGTTACAATAATGATGATGGTTATATACTACTGTTACAATAATAATGATGGTTATATACTACTGTTACAATAATGATGATGGTTATATACTACTGTTACAATAATGATGAGGGTTATATACTACTACTACTACTACTGTTACAATAATGATGATGGTTATATACTACTGTTACAATAATGATGATGGTTATATACTACTACTACAATAATGATGATGGTTATATACTACTGTTACAATAATGATGATGGTTATATACTACTACTACTACTACTACTACTACAATAATGATGATGGTTATATACTACTGTTACAATAATGATGAGGGTTATATACTACTGTTACAATAATGATGATGGTTATATACTACTACTACAATAATGATGATGGTTATATACTACTGTTACAATAATGATGATGGTTATATACTACTACTACTACTACAATAATGATGATGGTTATATACTACTGTTACAATAATGATGATGGTTATATACTACTGTTACAATAATAATGATGGTTATATACTACTGTTACAATAATGATGATGGTTATATACTACTGTTACAATAATGATGAGGGTTATATACTACTGCTACAATAATGATGATGGTTATATACTACTACTACTACTACTGTTACAATAATGATGATGGTTATATACTACTATTACAATAATGATGATGGTTATATACTACTACTACAATAATGATGATGGTTATATACTACTGTTACAATAATGATGATGGTTATATACTACTACTACTACTACTACTACTACTACAATAATGATGATGGTTATATACTACTGTTACAATAATGATGATGGTTATATACTACTACTACTACTACTACTACTACAATAATGATGATGGTTATATACTACTGTTACAATAATGATGATGGTTATATACTACTACTACTACTACTACTACTACTACAATAATGATGATGGTTATATACTACTGTTACAATAATGATGATGGTTATATACTACTGTTACAATAATGATGATGGTTATATACTACTACTACAATAATGATGATGGTTATATACTACTGCTACAATAATGATGATGGTTATATACTACTGTTACAATAATGATGATGGTTATATACTACTGTTACAATAATGATGATGGTTATATACTACTACTACAATAATGATGATGGTTATAAACTACTGTTACAATAATGATGATGGTTATATACTACTGTTACAATAATGATGATGGTTATATACTACTACTACTACAATAATGATGATGGTTATATACTACTACTACTACTACTACTACAATAATGATGATGGTTATATACTACTGTTACAATAATGATGATGGTTATATACTACTACTACTACAATAATGATGATGGTTATATACTACTACTACTACTACAATAATGATGATGGTTATATACTACTGTTACAATAATGATGATGGTTATATACTACTACTACTACAATAATGATGATGGTTATATACTACTACTACTACTACTACAATAATGATGATGGTTATATACTACTGTTACAATAATGATGATGGTTATATACTACTACTACTACAACAATGATGATGGTTATATACTACTACTACTACTACTGCTACAATAATGATGATGGTTATATACTACTACTACAATAATGATGATGGTTATATACTACTACTACTACTACTGCTACAATAATGATGATGGTTATATACTACTGTTACAATAATGATGATGGTTATATACTACTACTACTACTACTACTACTACTACAATAATGATGATGGTTATATACTACTACTACTACTACTACTACAATAATGATGATGGTTATATACTACTACTACAACTACTGCTACAATAATGATGATGGTTATATACTACTGTTACAATAATGATGATGGTTATATACTACTGTTACAATAATGATGATGGTTATATACTACTACTACTACTACTACTACTACAATAATGATGATGGTTATACTACTACTACTACTACTACTACTACAATATTGATGATGTTATATACTACGGTTACAATAATGATGATGGTTATATACTACTACTACTACTACTACTACTACCAATAATGATGATGGTTATATACTACTACTACTACTACTACCAATAATGATGATGGTTATATACTACTGTTACAATAATGATGATGGTTATATACTACTACTACAATAATGATGATGGTTATATACTACTGTTACAATAATGATGATGGTTATATACTACTACTACTACTACTACTACAATAATGATGATGGTTATATACTACTGTTACAATAATGATGATGGTTATATACTACTACTACTACTACTACTACTACAATAATGATGATGGTTATATACTACTGTTACAATAATGATGATGGTTATATACTACTGTTACAATAATGATGATGGTTATATACTACTACTACAATAATGATGATGGTTATATACTACTGCTACAATAATGATGATGGTTATATACTACTGTTACAATAATGATGATGGTTATATACTACTACTACTACAATAATGATGATGGTTATATACTACTACTACTACTACTACAATAATGATGATGGTTATATACTACTGTTACAATAATGATGATGGTTATATACTACTACTACTACAATAATGATGATGGTTATATACTACTACTACTACTACAATAATGATGATGGTTATATACTACTGTTACAATAATGATGATGGTTATATACTACTACTACAATAATGATGATGGTTATATACTACTACTACTACTACAATAATGATGATGGTTATATACTACTGTTACAATAATGATGATGGTTATATACTACTACTACTACAATAATGATGATGGTTATATACTACTACTACTACTACTGCTACAATAATGACGATGGTTATATACTACTACTACAATAATGATGATGGTTATATACTACAACTACTACTACTGCTACAATAATGATGATGGTTATATACTACTGTTACAATAATGATGATGGTTATATACTACTACTACTACTACTACTACTACAATAATGATGATGGTTATATACTACTACTACTACTACTACTACTACTACAATAATGATGATGGTTATATACTACTACTACAACTACTGCTACAATAATGATGATGGTTATATACTACTGTTACAATAATGATGATGGTTATATACTACTACTACTACTACTACTACTACAATAATGATGATGGTTATATACTACTACTACTACGACTACTACTACTACAATAATGATGATGGTTATATACTACGGTTACAATAATGATGATGGTTATATACTACTACTACTACTACTACTACTACTACTACAATAATGATGATGGTTATATACTACTACTACTACTACTACTACAATAATGATGATGGTTATATACTACTGCTACAATAATGATGATGGTTATATACTACTACTACAACTACTGCTACAATAATGATGATGGTTATATACTACTTTTACAATAATGATGATGGTTATATACTACTGTTACAATAATGATGATGGTTATATACTACTACTACTACTACTACTACTACAATAATGATGATGGTTATATACTACTACTACTACTACTACTGCTACAATAATGATGATGGTTATATACTACTGTTACAATAATGATGATGGTTATATACTACTACTACTACTACTACTACTACAATAATGATGATGGTTATATACTACTACTACTACTACTGCTACAATAATGATGATGGTTATATACTACTGTTACAATAATGATGATGGTTATATACTACTACTACTACTACTACTGTTACAATAATGATGATGGTTATATACTACTACTACTACTACTACAATAATGATGATGGTTATATACTACTACTACTACTACTGCTACAATAATGATGATGGTTATATACTACTGTTACAATAATGATGATGGTTATATACTACTACTACTACTACTACTACAATCATGATGATGGTTATATACTACTACTACTACTACTACTACTACAATAATGATGATGGTTATATACTACTACTACTACTACTGCTACAATAATGATGATGGTTATATACTACTGTTACAATAATGATGATGGTTATATACTACTACTACTACTACTACTACAATAATGATGATGGTTATATACTACTACTACTACTACTATTACAATAATGATGATGGTTATATACTACTACTACAATAATGATGATGGTTATATACTACTACTACAATAATGATGATGGTTATATACTACTACTACTACTACTACTACTACAATAATGATGATGGTTATATACTACTACTACAACTACTGCTACAATAATGATGATGGTTATATACTACTGTTACAATAATGATGATGGTTATATACTACTACTACTACTACTACTACTACAACAATGATGATGTTTATATACTACTACTACTACTACTACAATAATGATGAGGGTTATATACTACTACTGCTACTACTACTACTACAATAATGATGATGGTTATATACTACTGCTACAATAATGATGATGGTTATATACTACTACTACTACTACTACTACCAATAATGATGATGGTTATATACTACTGCTACAATAATGATGATGGTTATATACTACTACTACTACTACTACTGCTACAATAATGATGATGGTTATATACTACTGTTACAATAATGATGATGATTATATACTACTACTACTACTACTACTACACAATAATGATGATGGTTATATACTACTACTACTACTACTACTGCTACAATAATGATGATGGTTATATACTACTGTTACAATAATGATGATGGTTATATACTACTACTACTATTACAATAATGATGATGGATATATACTACTGTTACAATAATGATGATGGTTATATACTACTACTACTACTACAATAATGATGATGGTTATATACTACTGCTACTACTACTACAATAATGATGATGGTTATATACTACTACTACTACAATAATGATGATGGTTATATACTACTACTACTACAATAATGATGATGGTTATATACTACTACAACTACTACAATAATGATGATGGTTGTATACTACTGCTACAATAATGATGATGGTTATATACTACTGTTACAATAATGATGATGGTTATATACTACTGTTACAATAATGATGAAGGTTATATACTACTACTACTACAACTACAATAATGATGGTGGTTATATACTACTACTACTACTACTACTACTACAATAATGATGATGGTTATATACTACTGTTACAATAATGATGAGGGTTAAATACTACTACTACTACTACTACAATAATGATGATGGTTATATACTACTGTTACAATAATGATGATGGTTGTATACTACTACTACTACTACTACAATAATGATGATGGTTATATACTACTACTACTACTACTACTACAATAATATGATGGTTATATACTACTACTACTACTACTACAATAATGATGATGGTTATATACTACTGTTACAATAATGATGATGGTTATATACTACTACTACTACTACTACAATAATGATGATGGTTATATACTACTACTACTACTACTGTTACAATAATGATGATGGTTATATACTACTACTACTACTACTACTACTACTACTACTACAATAATGATGATGGTTATATACTACTACTACTACTACTACAATAATGATGATGGTTATATACTACTACTACTACTACTACTACTACTACAATAATGATGATGGTTATATACTACTGTTACAATAATGATGAGGGTTATATACTACTACTACTACTACTACTACAATAATGATGATGGTTATATACTACTACTACTACTACTACAATAATGATGATGGTTATATACTACTGTTACAATAATGATGATGGTTATATACTACTACTACTACAATAATGATGATGGTTATATACTACTACTACTACTACAATAATGATGATGGTTATATACTACTGTTACAATAATGATGATGGTTATATACTACTACTACTACAATAATGATGATGGTTATATACTACTACTACTACTACTACAATAATGATGATGGTTATATACTACTGTTACAATAATGATGATGGTTATATACTACTACTACTACAACAATGATGATGGTTATATACTACTACTACTACTACTGCTACAATAATGATGATGGTTATATACTACTACTACAATAATGATGATGGTTATATACTACTACTACTACTACTGCTACAATAATGATGATGGTTATATACTACTGTTACAATAATGATGATGGTTATATACTACTACTACTACTACTACTACTACTACTACAATAATGATGATGGTTATATACTACTACTACTACTACTACTACAATAATGATGATGGTTATATACTACTACTACAACACCTGCTACAATAATGATGATGGTTATATACTACTGTTACAATAATGATGATGGTTATATACTACTGTTACAATAATGATGATGGTTATATACTACTACTACTACTACTACTACTACAATAATGATGATGGTTATATACTACTACTACTACTACTACTACTACAATAATGATGATGGTTATATACTACGGTTACAATAATGATGATGGTTATATACTACTACTACTACTACTACTACTACTACTACAATAATGATGATGGTTATATACTACTACTACTACTACTACTACTACAATAATGATGATGGTTATATACTACTGTTACAATAATGATGATGGTTATATACTACTACTACAATAATGATGATGGTTATATACTACTGTTACAATAATGATGATGGTTATATACTACTACTACTACTACTACAATAATGATGATGGTTATATACTACTGTTACAATAATGATGATGGTTATATACTACTACTACTACTACTACTACTACAATAATGATGATGGTTATATACTACTGTTACAATAATATGATGGTTATATACTACTGTTACAATAATGATGATGGTTATATACTACTACTACAATAATGATGATGGTTATATACTACTACTACAATAATGATGATGGTTATATACTACTACTACAATAATGATGATGGTTATATACTACTACTACTACTACTACTACAATAATGATGATGGTTATATACTACTACTACAACTACTGCTACAATAATGATGATGGTTATATACTACTGTTACAATAATGATGATGGTTATATACTACTACTACTACTACTACTACTACAATAATGATGATGGTTATATACTACTACTACTACTACTACAATAATGATGAGGGTTATATACTACTACTGCTACTACTACTACTACAATAATGATGATGGTTATATACTACTGCTACAATAATGATGATGGTTATATACTACTACTACTACTACAATAATGATGATGGTTATATACTACTGCTACAATAATGATGATGGTTATATACTACTACTACTACTACTACTGCCAATAATGATGATGGTTATATACTACTGTTACAATAATGATGATGATTATATACTACTACTACTACTACTACTACTACAATAATGATGATGGTTATATACTACTACTACTACTACTACTGCTACAATAATGATGATGGTTATATACTACTGTTACAATAATGATGATGGTTATATACTACTACTACTATTACAATAATGATGATGGATATATACTACTGTTACAATAATGATGATGGTTATATACTACTACTACTACTACAATAATGATGATGGTTATATACTACTGCTACTACTACTACAATAATGATGATGGTTATATACTACTACTACTACAATAATGATGATGGTTATATACTACTACTACTACAATAATGATGATGGTTATATACTACTACAACTACTACAATAATGATGATGGTTGTATACTACTGCTACAATAATGATGATGGTTATATACTACTGTTACAATAATGATGATGGTTATATACTACTGTTACAATAATGATGAAGGTTATATACTACTACTACTACAACTACAATAATGATGATGGTTATATACTACTACTACTACTACTACTACTACAATAATGATGATGGTTATATACTACTGTTACAATAATGATGAGGGTTAAATACTACTACTACTACTACTACAATAATGATGATGGTTATATACTACTGTTACAATAATGATGATGGTTGTATACTACTACTACTACTACTCAATAATGATGATGGTTATATACTACTACTACTACTACTACTACAATAATATGATGGTTATATACTACTACTACTACTACTACTACAATAATGATGATGGTTATATACTACTGTTACAATAATGATGATGGTTATATACTACTACTACTACTACTACAATAATGATGATGGTTATATACTACTACTACTACTACTGTTACAATAATGATGATGGTTATATACTACTACTACTACTACTACTACTACTACTACAATAGTGATGATGGTTATATACTACTACTACTACTACTACAATAATGATGATGGTTATATACTACTACTACTACTACTACTACTACTACAATAATGATGATGGTTATATACTACTGTTACAATAATGATGAGGGTTATATACTACTACTACTACTACTACAATAATGATGATGGTTATATACTACTACTACTACTACTACAATAATGATGATGGTTATATACTACTGTTACAATAATGATGATGGTTATATACTACTACTACTACAATAATGATGATGGTTATATACTACTACTACTACTACAATAATGATGATGGTTATATACTACTGTTACAATAATGATGATGGTTATATACTACTACTACTACAATAATGATGATGGTTATATACTACTACTACTACTACTACAATAATGATGATGGTTATATACTACTGTTACAATAATGATGATGGTTATATACTACTACTACTACAACAATGATGATGGTTATATACTACTACTACTACTACTGCTACAATAATGATGATGGTTATATACTACTACTACAATAATGATGATGGTTATATACTACTACTACTACTACTGCTACAATAATGATGATGGTTATATACTACTGTTACAATAATGATGATGGTTATATACTACTACTACTACTACTACTACTACTACTACTACAATAATGATGATGGTTATATACTACTACTACTACTACTACTACAATAATGATGATGGTTATATACTACTACTACAACACCTGCTACAATAATGATGATGGTTATATACTACTGTTACAATAATGATGATGGTTATATACTACTGTTACAATAATGATGATGGTTATATACTACTACTACTACTACTACTACTACAATAATGATGATGGTTATATACTACTACTACTACTACTACTACTACAATAATGATGATGGTTATATACTACGGTTACAATAATGATGATGGTTATATACTACTACTACTACTACTACTACTACTACAATAATGATGATGGTTATATACTACTACTACTACTACTACTACCAATAATGATGATGGTTATATACTACTGTTACAATAATGATGATGGTTATATACTACTACTACAATAATGATGATGGTTATATACTACTGTTACAATAATGATGATGGTTATATACTACTACTACTACTACTACAATAATGATGATGGTTATATACTACTGTTACAATAATGATGATGGTTATATACTACTACTACTACTACTACTACTCACAATAATGATGATGGTTATATACTACTGTTACAATAATATGATGGTTATATACTACTGTTACAATAATGATGATGGTTATATACTACTACTACAATAATGATGATGGTTATATACTACTGCTACAATAATGATGATGGTTATATACTACTGTTACAATAATGATGATGGTTATATACTACTACTACTACAATAATGATGATGGTTATATACTACTACTACTACTACCAATAATGATGATGGTTATATACTACTGTTACAATAATGATGATGGTTATATACTACTACTACTACAATAATGATGATGGTTATATACTACTACTACTACTACAATAATGATGATGGTTATATACTACTGTTACAATAATGATGATGGTTATATACTACTACTACTACAATACTGATGATGGTTATATACTACTACTACTACTACTACAATAATGATGATGGTTATATACTACTGTTACAATAATGAAGATGGTTATATACTACTACTACTACAATAATGATGATGGTTATATACTACTACTACTACTACTGCTACAATAATGATGATGGTTATATACTACTACTACAATAATGATGATGGTTATATACTACTACTACTACTACTGCTACATTAATGATGATGGTTCTATACTACTGTTACAATAATGATGATGGTTATATACTACTACTACTACTACTACTACAAATAATGATGATGGTTATATACCACTACTACTACTACTACTACAATAATGATGATGGTTATATACTACTACTACAACTACTGCTACAATAATGATGATGGTTATATACTACTGTTACAATAATGATGATGGTTATATACTACTGTTACAATAATGATGATGGTTATATACTACTACTACTACTACTACTACTACAATAATGATGATGGTTATATACTACTACTACTACGACTACTACTACTACAATAATGATGATGGTTATATACTACGGTTACAATAATGATGATGGTTATATACTACTACTACTACTACTACTACTACTACAATAATGATGATGGTTATATACTACTACTACTACTACTACTACTACAATAATGATGATGGTTATATACTACTGCTACAATAATGATGATGGTTATATACTACTACTACAACTACTGCTACAATAATGATGATGGTTATATACTACTGTTACAATAATGATGATGGTTATATACTACTGTTACAATAATGATGATGGTTATATACTACTACTACTACTACTACTACTACAATAATGATGATGGTTATATACTACTACTACTACTACTACTGCTACAATAATGATGATGGTTATATACTACTGTTACAATAATGATGATGGTTATATACTACTACTACTACTACTACTACTACAATAATGATGATGGTTATATACTCCTACTACTACTACTGCTACAATAATGATGATGGTTATATACTACTGTTACAATAATGATGATGGTTATATACTACTACTACTACTACTACTGTTACAATAATGATGATGGTTATATACTACTACTACTACTACTACAATAATGATGATGGTTATATACTACTACTACTACTACTGCTACAATAATGATGATGGTTATATACTACTGTTACAATAATGATGATGGTTATATACTACTACTACTACTACTACTACTACAATAATGATGATGGTTATATACTACTACTACTACTACTACTACTACAATAATGATGATGGTTATATACTACTACTACAATAATGATGATAGTTATATACTACTACTACTACTACTGCTACAATAATGATGATGGTTATATACTACTGTTACAATAATGATGATGGTTATATACTACTACTACTACTACTACTACTACTACTACAATAATGATGATGGTTATATACTACTACTACTACTACTACTACAATAATGATGATGGTTATATACTACTACTACAACTACTGCTACAATAATGATGATGGTTATATACTACTGTTACAATAATGATGATGGTTATATACTACTGTTACAATAATGATGATGGTTATATACTACTACTACTACTACTACTACAATAATGATGATGGTTATATACTACTACTACTACTACTACTACAATATTGATGATGTTATATACTACGGTTACAATAATGATGATGGTTATATACTACTACTACTACTACTACTACTACTACAATAATGATGATGGTTATATACTACTACTACTACTACTACTACAATAATGATGATGGTTATATACTACTGTTACAATAATGATGATGGTTATATACTACTACTACAATAATGATGATGGTTATATACTACTGTTACAATAATGATGATGGTTATATACTACTACTACTACTACTACAATGATGATGATGGTTATATACTACTGTTACAATAATGATGATGGTTATATACTACTACTACTACTACTACTACTACTACAATAATGATGATGGTTATATACTACTGTTACAATAATGATGATGGTTATATACTACTGTTACAATAATGATGATGGTTATATACTACTACTACAATAATGATGATGGTTATATACTACTGCTACAATAATGATGATGGTTATATACTACTGTTACAATAATGATGATGGTTATATACTACTACTACTACAATAATGATGATGGTTATATACTACTACTACTACTACTACAATAATGATGATGGTTATATACTACTGTTACAATAATGATGATGGTTATATACTACTACTACTACAATAATGATGATGGTTATATACTACTACTACTACTACAATAATGATGATGGTTATATACTACTGTTACAATAATGATGATGGTTATATACTACTACTACAATAATGATGATGGTTATATACTACTACTACTACTACTACAATAATGATGATGGTTATATACTACTGTTACAATAATGATGATGGTTATATACTACTACTACTACAATAATGATGATGGTTATATACTACTACTACTACTACTGCTACAATAATGATGATGGTTATATACTACTACTACAATAATGATGATGGTTATATACTACAACTACTACTACTGCTACAATAATGATGATGGTTATATACTACTGTTACAATAATGATGATGGTTATATACTACTACTACTACTACTACTACTACAATAATGATGATGGTTATATACTACTACTACTACTACTACTACTACAATAATGATGATGGTTATATACTACTACTACAACTACTGCTACAATAATGATGATGGTTATATACTACTGTTACAATAATGATGATGGTTATATACTACTACTACTACTACTACTACTACAATAATGATGATGGTTATATACTACTACTACTACGACTACTACTACTACAATAATGATGATGGTTATATACTACGGTTACAATAATGATGATGGTTATATACTACTACTACTACTACTACTACTACTACAATAATGATGATGGTTATATACTACTACTACTACTACTACTACAATAATGATGATGGTTATATACTACTGCTACAATAATGATGATGGTTATATACTACTACTACAACTACTGCTACAATAATGATGATGGTTATATACTACTTTTACAATAATGATGATGGTTATATACTACTGTTACAATAATGATGATGGTTATATACTACTACTACTACTACTACTACTACAATAATGATGATGGTTATATACTACTACTACTACTACTACTGCTACAATAATGATGATGGTTATATACTACTGTTACAATAATGATGATGGTTATATACTACTACTACTACTACTACTACTACTACAATAATGATGATGGTTATATACTACTACTACTACTATGCTACAATAATGATGATGGTTATATACTACTGTTACAATAATGATGATGGTTATATACTACTACTACTACTACTACTGTTACAATAATGATGATGGTTATATACTACTACTACTACTACTACAATAATGATGATGGTTATATACTACTACTACTACTACTGCTACAATAATGATGATGGTTATATACTACTGTTACAATAATGATGATGGTTATATACTACTACTACTACTACTACTACAATCATGATGATGGTTATATACTACTACTACTACTACTACTACAATAATGATGATGGTTATATACTACTACTACTACTACTGCTACAATAATGATGATGGTTATATACTACTGTTACAATAATGATGATGGTTATATACTACTACTACTACTACTACTACAATAATGATGATGGTTATATACTACTACTACTACTACTATTACAATAATGATGATGGTTATATACTACTACTACAATAATGATGATGGTTATATACTACTACTACAATAATGATGATGGTTATATACTACTACTACTACTACTACTACTACAATAATGATGATGGTTATATACTACTACTACAACTACTGCTACAATAATGATGATGGTTATATACTACTGTTACAATAATGATGATGGTTATATACTACTACTACTACTACTACTACTACAATAATGATGATGGTTATATACTACTACTACTACTACTACAATAATGATGAGGGTTATATACTACTACTGCTACTACTACTACTACAATAATGATGATGGTTATATACTACTGCTACAATAATGATGATGGTTATATACTACTACTACTACTACTACTACTACAATAATGATGATGGTTATATACTACTGCTACAATAATGATGATGGTTATATACTACTACTACTACTACTACTGCTACAATAATGATGATGGTTATATACTACTGTTACAATAATGATGATGATTATATACTACTACTACTACTACTACTACTACAATAATGATGATGGTTATATACTACTACTACTACTACTACTGCTACAATAATGATGATGGTTATATACTACTGTTACAATAATGATGATGGTTATATACTACTACTACTATTACAATAATGATGATGGATATATACTACTGTTACAATAATGATGATGGTTATATACTACTACTACTACTACAATAATGATGATGGTTATATACTACTGCTACTACTACTACAATAATGATGATGGTTATATACTACTACTACTACAATAATGATGATGGTTATATACTACTACTACTACAATAATGATGATGGTTATATACTACTACAACTACTACAATAATGATGATGGTTGTATACTACTGCTACAATAATGATGATGGTTATATACTACTGTTACAATAATGATGATGGTTATATACTACTGTTACAATAATGATGAAGGTTATATACTACTACTACTACAACTACAATAATGATGATGGTTATATACTACTACTACTACTACTACTACTACAATAATGATGATGGTTATATACTACTGTTACAATAATGATGAGGGTTAAATACTACTACTACTACTACTACAATAATGATGATGGTTATATACTACTGTTACAATAATGATGATGGTTGTATACTACTACTACTACTACTACAATAATGATGATGGTTATATACTACTACTACTACTACTACTACAATAATATGATGGTTATATACTACTACTACTACTACTACTACAATAATGATGATGGTTATATACTACTGTTACAATAATGATGATGGTTATATACTACTACTACTACTACTACAATAATGATGATGGTTATATACTACTACTACTACTACTGTTACAATAATGATGATGGTTATATACTACTACTACTACTACTACTACTACTACTACAATAATGATGATGGTTATATACTACTACTACTACTACTACAATAATGATGATGGTTATATACTACTACTACTACTACTACTACTACAATAATGATGATGGTTATATACTACTGTTACAATAATGATGAGGGTTATATACTACTACTACTACTACTACTACAATAATGATGATGGTTATATACTACTACTACTACTACTACAATAATGATGATGGTTATATACTACTGTTACAATAATGATGATGGTTATATACTACTACTACTACAATAATGATGATGGTTATATACTACTACTACTACTACAATAATGATGATGGTTATATACTACTGTTACAATAATGATGATGGTTATATACTACTACTACTACAATAATGATGATGGTTATATACTACTACTACTACTACTACAATAATGATGATGGTTATATACTACTGTTACAATAATGATGATGGTTATATACTACTACTACTACAACAATGATGATGGTTATATACTACTACTACTACTACTGCTACAATAATGATGATGGTTATATACTACTACTACAATAATGATGATGGTTATATACTACTACTACTACTACTGCTACAATAATGATGATGGTTATATACTACTGTTACAATAATGATGATGGTTATATACTACTACTACTACTACTACTACTACTACTACAATAATGATGATGGTTATATACTACTACTACTACTACTACAATAATGATGATGGTTATATACTACTACTACAACACCTGCTACAATAATGATGATGGTTATATACTACTGTTACAATAATGATGATGGTTATATACTACTGTTACAATAATGATGATGGTTATATACTACTACTACTACTACTACTACAATAATGATGATGGTTATATACTACTACTACTACTACTACTACTACAATAATGATGATGGTTATATACTACGGTTACAATAATGATGATGGTTATATACTACTACTACTACTACTACTACTACTACAATAATGATGATGGTTATATACTACTACTACTACTACTACTACTACTACAATAATGATGATGGTTATATACTACTGTTACAATAATGATGATGGTTATATACTACTACTACAATAATGATGATGGTTATATACTACTGTTACAATAATGATGATGGTTATATACTACTACTACTACTACTACAATAATGATGATGGTTATATACTACTGTTACAATAATGATGATGGTTATATACTACTACTACTACTACTACTACTACAATAATGATGATGGTTATATACTACTGTTACAATAATATGATGGTTATATACTACTGTTACAATAATGATGATGGTTATATACTACTACTACAATAATGATGATGGTTATATACTACTACTACAATAATGATGATGGTTATATACTACTACTACAATAATGATGATGGTTATATACTACTACTACTACTACTACTACTACAATAATGATGATGGTTATATACTACTACTACAACTACTGCTACAATAATGATGATGGTTATATACTACTGTTACAATAATGATGATGGTTATATACTACTACTACTACTACTACTACTACAATAATGATGATGGTTATATACTACTACTACTACTACCAATAATGATGAGGGTTATATACTACTACTGCTACTACTACTACTACAATAATGATGATGGTTATATACTACTGCTACAATAATGATGATGGTTATATACTACTACTACTACTACTACTACTACAATAATGATGATGGTTATATACTACTGCTACAATAATGATGATGGTTATATACTACTACTACTACTACTACTGCTACAATAATGATGATGGTTATATACTACTGTTACAATAATGATGATGATTATATACTACTACTACTACTACTACTACTACTACAATAATGATGATGGTTATATAATACTACTACTACTACTACTGCTACAATAATGATGATGGTTATATACTACTGTTACAATAATGATGATGGTTATATACTACTACTACTATTACAATAATGATGATGGATATATACTACTGTTACAATAATGATGATGGTTATATACTACTACTACTACTACAATAATGATGATGGTTATATACTACTGCTACTACTACTACAATAATGATGATGGTTATATACTACTACTACTACAATAATGATGATGGTTATATACTACTACTACTACAATAATGATGATGGTTATATACTACTACAACTACTACAATAATGATGATGGTTGTATACTACTGCTACAATAATGATGATGGTTATATACTACTGTTACAATAATGATGATGGTTATATACTACTGTTACAATAATGATGAAGGTTATATACTACTACTACTACAACTACAATAATGATGATGGTTATATACTACTACTACTACTACTACTACAATAATGATGATGGTTATATACTACTGTTACAATAATGATGAGGGTTAAATACTACTACTACTACTACAATAATGATGATGGTTATATACTACTGTTACAATAATGATGATGGTTGTATACTACTACTACTACTACTACAATAATGATGATGGTTATATACTACTACTACTACTACTACTACAATAATATGATGGTTATATACTACTACTACTACTACTACTACAATAATGATGATGGTTATATACTACTGTTACAATAATGATGATGGTTATATACTACTACTACTACTACTACAATAATGATGATGGTTATATACTACTACTACTACTACTGTTACAATAATGATGATGGTTATATACTACTACTACTACTACTACTACTACTACTCAATAATGATGATGGTTATATACTACTACTACTACTACTACAATAATGATGATGGTTATATACTACTACTACTACTACTACTACTACTACAATAATGATGATGGTTATATACTACTGTTACAATAATGATGAGGGTTATATACTACTACTACTACTACTACTACAATAATGATGATGGTTATATACTACTACTACTACTACTACAATAATGATGATGGTTATATACTACTGTTACAATAATGATGATGGTTATATACTACTACTACTACAATAATGATGATGGTTATATACTACTACTACTACTACAATAATGATGATGGTTATATACTACTGTTACAATAATGATGATGGTTATATACTACTACTACTACAATAATGATGATGGTTATATACTACTACTACTACTACTACAATAATGATGATGGTTATATACTACTGTTACAATAATGATGATGGTTATATACTACTACTACTACAACAATGATGATGGTTATATACTACTACTACTACTACTGCTACAATAATGATGATGGTTATATACTACTACTACAATAATGATGATGGTTATATACTACTACTACTACTACTGCTACAATAATGATGATGGTTATATACTACTGTTACAATAATGATGATGGTTATATACTACTACTACTACTACTACTACTACTACTACTAATAATGATGATGGTTATATACTACTACCACTACTACTACTACAATAATGATGATGGTTATATACTACTACTACAACACCTGCTACAATAATGATGATGGTTATATACTACTGTTACAATAATGATGATGGTTATATACTACTGTTACAATAATGATGATGGTTATATACTACTACTACTACTACTACTACTACAATAATGATGATGGTTGTATACTACTACTACTACTACTACTACTACAATAATGATGATGGTTATATACTACGGTTACAATAATGATGATGGTTATATACTACTACTACTACTACTACTACTACTACAATAATGATGATGGTTATATACTACTACTACTACTACTACTACTACAATAATGATGATGGTTATATACTACTGTTACAATAATGATGATGGTTATATACTACTACTACAATAATGATGATGGTTATATACTACTGTTACAATAATGATGATGGTTATATACTACTACTACTACTACTACAATAATGATGATGGTTATATACTACTGTTACAATAATGATGATGGTTATATACTACTACTACTACTACTACTACAATAATGATGATGGTTATATACTACTGTTACAATAATATGATGGTTATATACTACTGTTACAATAATGATGATGGTTATATACTACTACTACAATAATGATGATGGTTATATACTACTGCTACAATAATGATGATGGTTATATACTACTGTTACAATAATGATGATGGTTATATACTACTACTACTACAATAATGATGATGGTTATATACTACTACTACTACTACAATAATGATGATGGTTATATACTACTGTTACAATAATGATGATGGTTATATACTACTACTACTACAATAATGATGATGGTTATATACTACTACTACTACTACAATAATGATGATGGTTATATACTACTGTTACAATAATGATGATGGTTATATACTACTACTACTACAATACTGATGATGGTTATATACTACTACTACTACTACTACTACTACAATAATGATGATGGTTATATACTACTGTTACAATAATGAAGATGGTTATATACTACTACTACTACAATAATGATGATGGTTATATACTACTACTACTACTACTGCTACAATAATGATGATGGTTATATACTACTACTACAATAATGATGATGGTTATATACTACTACTACTACTACTGCTACATTAATGATGATGGTTCTATACTACTGTTACAATAATGATGATGGTTATATACTACTACTACTACTACTACTACTACAATAATGATGATGGTTATATACCACTACTACTACTACTACTACAATAATGATGATGGTTATATACTACTACTACAACTACTGCTACAATAATGATGATGGTTATATACTACTGTTACAATAATGATGATGGTTATATACTACTGTTACAATAATGATGATGGTTATATACTACTACTACTACTACTACTACAATAATGATGATGGTTATATACTACTACTACTACGACTACTACTACTACAATAATGATGATGGTTATATACTACGGTTACAATAATGATGATGGTTATATACTACTACTACTACTACTACTACTACAATAATGATGATGGTTATATACTACTACTACTACTACTACTACTACAATAATGATGATGGTTATATACTACTGCTACAATAATGATGATGGTTATATACTACTACTACAACTACTGCTACAATAATGATGATGGTTATATACTACTGTTACAATAATGATGATGGTTATATACTACTGTTACAATAATGATGATGGTTATATACTACTACTACTACTACTACTACTACAATAATGATGATGGTTATATACTACTACTACTACTACTACTGCTACAATAATGATGATGGTTATATACTACTGTTACAATAATGATGATGGTTATATACTACTACTACTACTACTACTACTACAATAATGATGATGGTTATATACTCCTACTACTACTACTGCTACAATAATGATGATGGTTATATACTACTGTTACAATAATGATGATGGTTATATACTACTACTACTACTACTACTGTTACAATAATGATGATGGTTATATACTACTACTACTACTACTACAATAATGATGATGGTTATATACTACTACTACTACTACTGCTACAATAATGATGATGGTTATATACTACTGTTACAATAATGATGATGGTTATATACTACTACTACTACTACTACTACTACAATAATGATGATGGTTATATACTACTACTACTACTACTACTACTACAATAATGATGATGGTTATATACTACTACTACAATAATGATGATAGTTATATACTACTACTACTACTACTGCTACAATAATGATGATGGTTATATACTACTGTTACAATAATGATGATGGTTATATACTACTACTACTACTACTACTACTACTACTACTACTACAATAATGATGATGGTTATATACTACTACTACTACTACTACTACAATAATGATGATGGTTATATACTACTACTACAACTACTGCTACAATAATGATGATGGTTATATACTACTGTTACAATAATGATGATGGTTATATACTACTGTTACAATAATGATGATGGTTATATACTACTACTACTACTACTACTACTACAATAATGATGATGGTTATATACTACTACTACTACTACTACTACTACAATAATGATGATGGTTATATACTACGGTTACAATAATGATGATGGTTATATACTACTACTACTACTACTACTACTACTACAATAATGATGATGGTTATATACTACTACTACTACTACTACTACAATAATGATGATGGTTATATACTACTGTTACAATAATGATGATGGTTATATACTACTACTACAATAATGATGATGGTTATATACTACTGTTACAATAATGATGATGGTTATATACTACTACTACTACTACTACAATAATGATGATGGTTATATACTACTGTTACAATAATGATGATGGTTATATACTACTACTACTACTACTACTACTACAATAATGATGATGGTTATATACTACTGTTACAATAATGATGATGGTTATATACTACTGTTACAATAATGATGATGGTTATATACTACTACTACAATAATGATGATGGTTATATACTACTGCTACAATAATGATGATGGTTATATACTACTGTTACAATAATGATGATGGTTATATACTACTACTACTACAATAATGATGATGGTTATATACTACTACTACTACTACTACAATAATGATGATGGTTATATACTACTGTTACAATAATGATGATGGTTATATACTACTACTACTACAATAATGATGATGGTTATATACTACTACTACTACTACAATAATGATGATGGTTATATACTACTGTTACAATAATGATGATGGTTATATACTACTACTACTACAATAATGATGATGGTTATATACTACTACTACTACTACTACTACAATAACGATGATGGTTATATACTACTGTTACAATAATGAAGATGGTTATATACTACTACTACTACAATAATGATGATGGTTATATACTACTACTACTACTACTGCTACACTAATGATGATGGTTATATACTACTACTACAATAATGATGATGGTTATATACTACTACTACTACTACTGCTACAATAATGATGATGGTTATATACTACTGTTACAATAATGATGATGGTTATATACTACTACTACTACTACTACTACAATAATGATGATGGTTATATACTACTACTACTACTACTACTACTACTACAATAATGATGATGGTTATATACTACTACTACTACTACTACTACAATAATGATGATGGTTATATACTACTGCTACAATAATGATGATGGTTATATACTACTACTACAACTACTGCTACAATAATGATGATGGTTATATACTACTGTTACAATAATGATGATGGTTATATACTACTGTTACAATAATGATGATGGTTATATACTACTACTACTACTACTACTACAATAATGATGATGGTTATATACTACTACTACTACTACTACTGCTACAATAATGATGATGGTTATATACTACTGTTACAATAATGATGATGGTTATATACTACTACTACTACTACTACTACTACAATAATGATGATAGTTATATACTACTACTACTACTACTGCTACAATAATGATGATGGTTATATACTACTGTTACAATAATGATGATGGTTATATACTACTACTACTACTACTACTACTGTTACAATAATGATGATGGTTATATACTACTACTACTACTACTACAATAATGATGATGGTTATATACTACTACTACTACTACTGCTACAATAATGATGATGGTTATATACTACTGTTACAATAATGATGATGGTTATATACTACTACTACTACTACTACTACTACAATAATGATGATGGTTATATACTACTACTACTACTACTACTACTACTACAATAATGATGATGGTTATATACTACTACTACTACTACTGCTACAATAATGATGATGGTTATATACTACTGTTACAATAATGATGATGGTTATATACTACTACTACTACTACTACTACAATAATGATGATGTTATATACTACTACTACTACTACTACTACAATAATGATGATGGTTATATACTACTACTACAATAATGATGATGGTTATATACTACTACTACAATAATGATGATGGTTATATACTACTGTTACAATAATGATGATGGTTATATACTACTACTACTACTACTACTACAATAATGATGATGGTTATATACTACTACTACAACTACTGCTACAATAATGATGATGGTTATATACTACTGTTACAATAATGATGATGGTTATATACTACTACTACTACTACTACTACTACAATAATGATGATGGTTATATACTACTACTACTACTACAATAATGATGAGGGTTATATACTACTACTGCTACTACTACTACTACAATAATGATGATGGTTATATACTACTGCTACAATAATGATAATGGTTATATACTACTACTACTACTACTACTACTACAATAATGATGATGGTTATATACTACTGCTACAATAATGATGATGGTTATATACTACTACTACTACTACTACTGCTACAATAATGATGATGGTTATATACTACTGTTACAATAATGATGATGGTTATATACTACTACTACTACTCACTACTACAATAATGATGATAGTTATATACTACTACTACTACTACTGCTACAATAATGATGATGGTTATATACTACTACTACTACTACTACAATAATGATGATGGTTATATACTACTACTACTACTACTGCTACAATAATGATGATGGTTATATACTACTGTTACAATAATGATGATGGTTATATACTACTACTACTACTACTACTACTACAATAATGATGATGGTTATATACTACTACTACTACTACTACTACTACAATAATGATGATGGTTATATACTACTACTACTACTACTGCTACAATAATGATGATGGTTATATACTACTGTTACAATAATGATGATGGTTATATACTACTACTACTACTACTACTACAATAATGATGATGTTATATACTACTACTACTACTACTACAATAATGATGATGGTTATATACTACTACTACAATAATGATGATGGTTATATACTACTACTACAATAATGATGATGGTTATATACTACTGTTACAATAATGATGATGGTTATATACTACTACTACTACTACTACTACAATAATGATGATGGTTATATACTACTACTACAACTACTGCTACAATAATGATGATGGTTATATACTACTGTTACAATAATGATGATGGTTATATACTACTACTACTACTACTACTACTACAATAATGATGATGGTTATATACTACTACTACTACTACTACAATAATGATGAGGGTTATATACTATTACTGCTACTACTACTACTACAATAATGATGATGGTTATATACTACTGCTACAATAATGATAATGGTTATATACTACTACTACTACTACTACTACTACAATAATGATGATGGTTATATACTACTGCTACAATAATGATGATGGTTATATACTACTACTACTACTACTACTGCTACAATAATGATGATGGTTATATACTACTGTTACAATAATGATGATGATTATATACTACTACTACTACTACTACTACTACTACAATAATGATGATGGTTATATACTACTACTACTACTACTACTACTGCTACAATAATGATGATGGTTATATACTACTGTTACAATAATGATGATGGTTATATACTACTACTACTACTACAATAATGATGATGGATATATACTACTGTTACAATAATGATGATGGTTATATACTACTACTACTACTACAATAATGATGATGGTTATATACTACTGCTACTACTACTACAATAATGATGATGGTTATATACTACTACTACTACAATAATGATGATGGTTATATACTACTACTACTACAATAATGATGATGGTTATATACTACTACAACTACTACAATAATGATGATGGTTGTATACTACTGCTACAATAATGATGATGGTTATATACTACTGTTACAATAATGATGATGGTTATATACTACTGTTACAATAATGATGAAGGTTATATACTACTACTACTACTACTACAATAATGATGATGGTTATATACTACTACTACTACTACTACTACTACTACAATAATGATGATGGTTATATACTACTGTTACAATAATGATGAGGGTTAAATACTACTACTACTACTACTACAATAATGATGATGGTTATATACTACTGTTACAATAATGATGATGGTTATATACTACTACTACTACTACTACAATAATGATGATGGTTATATACTACTACTACTACTACTACTACAATAATATGATGGTTATATACTACTACTACTACTACTACAATAATGATGATGGTTATATACTACTGTTACAATAATGATGATGGTTATATACTACTACTACTACTACTACAATAATGATGATGGTTATATACTACTACTACTACTACTGTTACAATAATGATGATGGTTATATACTACTACTACTACTACTACTACTACTACAATAATGATGATGGTTATATACTACTACTACTACTACTACAATAATGATGATGGTTATATACTACTACTACTACTACTACTACTACTACAATAATGATGATGGTTATATACTACTGTTACAATAATGATGAGGGTTATATACTACTACTACTACTACTACAATAATGATGATGGTTATATACTACTACTACTGCTACTACTACAATAATGATGATGGTTATATACCACTGTTACAATAATGATGATGGATATATACTACTGTTACAATAATGATGATGGTTATATACTACTGTTACAATAATGATGATGGTTATATACTACTACTACAATAATGATGATGGTTATATACTACTGTTACAATAATGATGATGGTTATATACTACTACTACTACTACTACAATAATGATGATGTTTATATACTACTATTACTACTACTACTACAATAATGATTATGGTTATATACTACTGTTACAATAATGATGATGGTTATATACTACTACTACTACATTAATGATTATGGTTATATACTACTGTTACAATAATGATTATGTTATATACTACTACTACTACTACTACAATAATGATGATGTTATATACTACTCCTACTACTACTACAATAATGATGATGGTTATATACTACTGTTACAATAATGATGATGGTTATATACTACTACTACTACTACAATAATGATGATGTTATATACTACTACTACTACTACTACAATAATGATGATGGTTATATACTACTACTACTACTACTACTACTACAATAATGATGATGGTTATATACTACTACTACTACTACTACTACAATAATGATGATGGTTATATACTACTACTACTACTACTACTACTACAATAATGATGATGGTTATATACTACTACTACTACTACTACTACAATAATGATGATGGTTATATACTACTGTTACAATAATGATGATGGATATATACTACTGTTACAATAATGATGATGGTTATATACTACTACTACTACTACTACAATAATGATGATGGTTATATACTACTGCTACAATAATGATGATGGTTATATACTACTACTACTACTACTACTGCTACAATAATGATGATGGTTATATACTACTGTTACAATAATGATGATGATTATATACTACTACTACTACTACTACTACTACTACAATAATGATGATGGTTATATACTACTACTACTACTACTACTGCTACAATAATGATGATGGTTATATACTACTGTTACAATAATGATGATGGTTATATACTACTACTACTACTACAATAATGATGATGGATATATACTACTGTTACAATAATGATGATGGTTATATACTACTACTACTACTACAATAATGATGATGGTTATATACTACTGCTACTACTACTACAATAATGATGATGGTTATATACTACTACTACTACAATAATGATGATGGTTATATACTACTACTACTACAATAATGATGATGGTTATATACTACTACAACTACTACAATAATGATGATGGTTGTATACTACTGCTACAATAATGATGATGGTTATATACTACTGTTACAATAATGATGATGGTTATATACTACTGTTACAATAATGATGAAGGTTATATACTACTACTACTACTACTACAATAATGATGATGGTTAACTACTACTACTACTACTACTACTAGTACAATAATGATGATGGTTATATACTACTGTTACAATAATGATGAGGGTTAAATACTACTACTACTACTACTACTACAATAATGATGATGGTTATATACTACTGTTACAATAATGATGATGGTTATATACTACTACTACTACTACTACAATAATGATGATGGTTATATACTACTACTACTACTACTACTACAATAATATGATGGTTATATACTACTACTACTACTACTACTACAATAATGATGATGGTTATATACTACTGTTACAATAATGATGATGGTTATATACTACTACTACTACTACTACAATAATGATGATGGTTATATACTACTACTACTACTACTGTTACAATAATGATGATGGTTATATACTACTACTACTACTACTACTACTACTACTACAATAATGATGATGGTTATATACTACTACTACTACTACTACAATAATGATGATGGTTATATACTACTACTACTACTACTACTACTACTACAATAATGATGATGGTTATATACTACTGTTACAATAATGATGAGGGTTATATACTACTACTACTACTACTACAATAATGATGATGGTTATATACTACTACTACTGCTACTACTACAATAATGATGATGTTATATACCACTGTTACAATAATGATGATGGATATATACTACTGTTACAATAATGATGATGGTTATATACTACTGTTACAATAATGATGATGGTTATATACTACTACTACAATAATGATGATGGTTATATACTACTGTTACAATAATGATGATGGTTATATACTACTACTACTACTACTACAATAATGATGATGTTTATATACTACTACTACTACTACTACTACAATAATGATCATGGTTATATACTACTGTTACAATAATGATGATGGTTATATACTACTACTACTACTACTACTACTACTACAATAATGATTATGGTTATATACTACTGTTACAATAATGATTATGGTTATATACTACTACTACTACTACTACAATAATGATGATGGTTATATACTACTGTTACAATAATGATGATGGTTATATACTACTACTACTACTACTACAATAATGATGATGTTATATACTACTACTACTACTACTACAATAATGATGATGGTTATATACTACTGTTACAATAATGATGATGGTTATATACTACTACTACTACTACTACTACTACAATAATGATGATGGTTATATACTACTACTACTACTACTACTACAATAATGATGATGGTTATATACTACTACTACTACTACTACTACAATAATGATGATGGTTATATACTACTGTTACAATAATGATGATGGATATATACTACTGTTACAATAATGATGATGGTTATATACTACTACTACTACTACTACAATAATGATGATGGTTATATACTACTACTACTACTACTACTACAATAATGATGATGGTTATATACTACTACTACTACTACTACAATAATGATGATGGTTATATACTACTACTACTACTACTACTACAATAATGATGATGGTTATATGCTACTGCTACAATAATGATGATGGATATATACTACTACTACTGCTACTACTACAATAATGATGATGGTTATATACTACTGTTACAATAATGATGATGGTTATATACTACTACTACTGCTACTACTAAATCAAATCAAATCAAATCAAATTTTATTGGTCACATGCGCCCGAATACAACAGGTGCAGACATTACAGTGAAATGCTTACTTACAGCCCTTAACCAACAGTGCATTTATTTTAAACAAAAAAGTAAGAATAAAACAACTACAATAATGATGATGGTTATATACTACTGTTACAATAATGATGAGGGTTATATACTACTGTTACAATAATGATGATGGTTATATACTACTACTACAATAATGATGATGTTATATACTACTGTTACAATAATGATGATGGATATATACTACTGTTACAATAATGATGATGGGGGGGCAATGTAAATAGTCTGGGTAGTCATTTGATTAATTGTTCAGCAGTCTTATGGCTTGGGGGTAGAAGCTGTTAAGGAGGCTTTTGGCGCTCCGGTACCGCTTGCCGTGCGGTAGCAGAGCGAACAGTCTATGTTTTGGGTGAATGGAGTCTTTGACAATTTTTTGGGCCTTCCTAAACACCGCCTAGTATATAGGTCCTGGATGGCAGGAAGCTTGGCCCCAGTGATGTACTGGGTCATACGTACTACCCTCTGTAGCGCCTTACGGTCAGATGCCAAGCAGTTGCCATACCAGGCGGTGATGCAACTGGTCAGGATGCTCTCGATGGTGCAGCTGTAGAACTTTTTGAGGATCTGAGGACCCATGCCAAATATTTTCAGTCTCCTCTTCACGACTGTCTTGGTGTGTTCGGACCATGATAGTTTGTTGGTGATGTGGACACCAAGGAACTTGAAACTCTCAACCCGCTCCACTACAGCCCCGTCGATGTTAATGGGGGCCTGTTCGGCCCGCCTTTTCCTGTACTCCAAGATCAGCTCCTTTGTCTTTCTCACATTGAGGGAGAGGTTATATACTACTGTTACAATAATGATGATGGATATATACTACTGTTACAATAATGATGATGGATATATACTACTGTTACAATAATGATGATGGTTATATACTACTGTTACAATAATGATGATGGATATATACTACTGTTACAATAATGATGATGGATATATACTACTGTTACAATAATGATGATGGTTATATACTACTGTTACAATAATGATGATGGTTATAAACTACTGTTACAATAATGATGATGGTTATATACTACTGTTACAATAATGATGATGGTTATATACTACTGTTACAATAATGATGATGGTTATATACTACTGTTACAATAATGATGATGGATATATACTACTGTTACAATAATGATGATGGATATATACTACTGTTACAATAATGATGATGGTTATATACTACTGTTACAATAATGATGATGGATATATACTACTGTTACAATAATGATCATGGTTATATACTACTGTTACAATAATGATGATGGTTATATACTACTACTACTACTACTACTACTACTACAATAATGATTATGGTTATATACTACTGTTACAATAATGATTATGGTTATATACTACTACTACTACTACTACAATAATGATGATGGTTATATACTACTGTTACAATAATGATGATGGTTATATACTACTACTACTACTACTACAATAATGATGATGTTATATACTACTACTACTACTACTACAATAATGATGATGGTTATATACTACTGTTACAATAATGATGATGGTTATATACTACTACTACTACTACTACTACTACAATAATGATGATGGTTATATACTACTACTACTACTACTACTACAATAATGATGATGGTTATATACTACTACTACTACTACTACTACAATAATGATGATGGTTATATACTACTGTTACAATAATGATGATGGATATATACTACTGTTACAATAATGATGATGGTTATATACTACTACTACTACTACTACAATAATGATGATGGTTATATACTACTACTACTACTACTACTACAATAATGATGATGGTTATATACTACTACTACTACTACTACAATAATGATGATGGTTATATACTACTACTACTACTACTACTACTACAATAATGATGATGGTTATATGCTACTGCTACAATAATGATGATGGATATATACTACTACTACTGCTACTACTACAATAATGATGATGGTTATATACTACTGTTACAATAATGATGATGGTTATATACTACTACTACTGCTACTACTAAATCAAATCAAATCAAATCAAATTTTATTGGTCACATGCGCCGAATACAACAGGTGCAGACATTACAGTGAAATGCTTACTTACAGCCCTTAACCAACAGTGCATTTATTTTAAACAAAAAAGTAAGAATAAAACAACTACAATAATGATGATGGTTATATACTACTGTTACAATAATGATGAGGGTTATATACTACTGTTACAATAATGATGATGGTTATATACTACTACTACAATAATGATGATGTTATATACTACTGTTACAATAATGATGATGGATATATACTACTGTTACAATAATGATGATGGGGGGGGGCAATGTAAATAGTCTGGGTAGTCATTTGATTAATTGTTCAGCAGTCTTATGGCTTGGGGGTAGAAGCTGTTAAGGAGGCTTTTTGGCGCTCCGGTACCGCTTACCGTGCGGTAGCAGAGCGAACAGTCTATGTTTTGGGTGAATGGAGTCTTTGACAATTTTTTGGGCCTTCCTAAACACCGCCTAGTATATAGGTCCTGGATGGCAGGAAGCTTGGCCCCAGTGATGTACTGGGTCATACGTACTACCCTCTGTAGCGCCTTACGGTCAGATGCCAAGCAGTTGCCATACCAGGCGGTGATGCAACTGGTCAGGATGCTCTCGATGGTGCAGCTGTAGAACTTTTGAGGATCTGAGGACCCATGCCAAATATTTTCAGTCTCCTCTTCACGACTGTCTTGGTGTGTTCGGACCATGATAGTTTGTTGGTGATGTGGACACCAACGAACTTGAAACTCTCAACCCGCTCCACTACAGCCCGCTCGATGTTAATGGGGCTGTTCGGCCCGCCTTTCCTGTACTCCAAGATCAGCTCCTTTGTCTTTCTCACATTGAGGGAGAGGTTATATACTACTGTTACAATAATGATGATGGATATATACTACTGTTACAATAATGATGATGGATATATACTACTGTTACAATAATGATGATGGTTATATACTACTGTTACAATAATGATGATGGATATATACTACTGTTACAATAATGATGATGGATATATACTACTGTTACAATAATGATGATGGTTATATACTACTGTTACAATAATGATGATGGTTATAAACTACTGTTACAATAATGATGATGGTTATATACTACTGTTACAATAATGATGATGGTTATATACTACTGTTACAATAATGATGATGGTTATATACTACTGTTACAATAATGATGATGGTTATATACTACTGTTACAATAATGATGATGGTTATATACTACTGTTACAATAATGATGATGGTTATATACTACTGTTACAATAATGATGAGGGTTATATACTACTACTACTACTACTACTACTACTACAATAATGATGATGGTTATATACTACTGTTACAATAATGATGAGGGTTATATACTACTGTTACAATAATGATGATGGTTATATACTACTACTACTACTACAATAATGATGATGGTTATATACTACTGTTACAATAATGATGAGGGTTATATACTACTGTTACAATAATGATGAGGGTTATATACTACTGTTACAATAATGATGATGGTTATATACTACTACTACTACTACAATAATGATGAGGGTTATATACTACTGTTACAATAATGATGAGGGTTATATACTACTACTACTACTACTACTACAATAATGATTATGGTTATATACTACTGTTACAATAATGATGAGGGTTATATACTACTGTTACAATAATGATGATGGTTATATACTACTGTTACAATAATGATGAGGGTTATATACTACTGTTACAATAATGATGATGGTTATATACTACTGTTACAATAATGATGATGGTTATATACTACTGTTACAATAATGATGAGGGTTATATACTACTGTTACAATAATGATTATGGTTATATACTACTGTTACAATAATGATGAGGGTTATATACTACTGTTACAATAATGATTATGGTTATATACTACTGTTACAATAATGATGAGGGTTATATACTACTGTTACAATAATGATTATGGTTATATACTACTGTTACAATAATGATGAGGGTTATATACTACTGTTACAATAATGATTATGGTTATATACTACTGTTACAATAATGATGAGGGTTATATACTACTGTTACAATAATGATTATGGTTATATACTACTGTTACAATAATGATGAGGGTTATATACTACTGTTACAATAATGATGAGGGTTATATACTACTGTTACAATAATGATGAGGGTTATATACTACTGTTACAATAATGATGAGGGTTATATACTACTACTACTACTACTACTACTACTACAATAATGATGAGGGTTATATACTACTGTTACAATAATGATGAGGGTTATATACTACTGTTACAATAATGATGAGGGTTATATACTACTACTACTACTACTACTACTACAATAATGATGAGGGTTATATACTACTGTTACAATAATGATGAGGGTTATATACTACTGTTACAATAATGATGAGGGTTATATACTACTACTACTACTACTACTACTACAATAATGATGAGGGTTATATACTACTGTTACAATAATGATGAGGGTTATATACTACTGTTACAATAATGATGAGGGTTATATACTACTACTACTACTACTACTACAATAATGATGAGGGTTATATACTACTGTTACAATAATGATGAGGGTTATATACTACTGCTACAATAATGATGAGGGTTATATACTACTACTACTACTACTACAATAATGATGAGGGTTATATACTACTGTTACAATAATGATGAGGGTTATATACTACTGCTACAATAATGATGAGGGTTATATACTACTGTTACAATAATGATGAGGGTTATATACTACTACTACTACTACTACTACAATAATGATGAGGGTTATATACTACTGTTACAATAATGATGAGGGTTATATACTACTGCTACAATAATGATGAGGGTTATATACTACTTTTACAATAATGATGAGGGTTATATACTACTGCAGGTTGGTGGTTTATGGTCTTTTATAGGGTGTCCCAACAACTCTGCTGTCGATCAGATTTCTATCTTCTTAAATCCCACACTGACAGACATGTTTATAGGCATGTTTATAGACATCCAACGTCAGGCTCCCTGTAATGTATTGTGTGGGTGGGCAGTGGTGGTTCAGACCAATCGTATTGGGGATATTCTTGTTTCCCAGACACAGAGTTTAGTAAAACTAGACCAAAGCTATTTCAATGGAGACTACGATAAGACCCAAAGGGGAGCACATTGTAGTTTTTGCCCTAGCACTAACAAACATAATTCAAATCAAAGGCTTAATGATAAGTTAATTAGTTGAATAAAATGTGTGAGTGCTAGGGCAAAAACAAAAATGTGCACCCCATTTGGGTCCCAGGACCAGCATTGAGAAACACTGCATTAACGTGTTGGTGGTTGTGTCAAGACACACAGTTGAACCCTGACCTCTACTTGTGCCTCAGACTGAGTCAGAGTGGCTGGTGTGGCCAGAGGTGTGGTGTGGCGTGCGTTGATATACTGTAGGAAACAAACCATTACCACATCACCCTGACCGTTGCTATAGTGTAGCAAGGAAACAAACCATTACCACATCACCCTGACCGTTGCTATAGTGTAGCAAGGAAACAAACCATTACCACATCACCCTGACCGTTGCTATAGTGTAGCAAGGAAACAAACCATTACCACATCACCCCTGACCGTTGCTATAGTGTAGCAAGGAAACAAACCATTACCACGTCACCCTGACCGTTGCTATAGTGTAGCAAGGAAACAAACCATTACCACATCACCCTGACCGTTGCTATAGTGTAGCAAGGAAACAAACCATTACCACATCACCCTGACCGTTGCTATAGTGTAGCAAGGAAACAAACCATTACCACATCACCCTGACCGTTGCTATAGTGTAGCAAGGAAACAAACCATTACCACATCACCCTGACCGTTGCTATAGTGTAGCAAGGAAACAAACCATTACCACATCACCCTGACCGTTGCTATAGTGTAGCAAGGAAACAAACCATTACCACATCACCCTGACCGTTGCTATAGTGTAGCAAGGAAACAAACCATTACCACATCACCCTGACCGTTGCTATAGTGTAGCAAGGAAACAAACCATTACCACGTCACCCTGACCGTTGCTATAGTGTAGCAAGGAAACAAACCATTACCACATCACCCTGACCGTTGCTATAGTGTAGCAAGGAAACAAACCATTACCACGTCACCCTGACCGTTGCTATAGTGTAGCAAGGAAACAAACCATTACCACATCACCCTGACCGTTGAACAACTAGAGAGGGATGTAATGTGGCAAGAAAACACATAATAGATCCCCCCGGCCTCTCGCTGTACTACATACATTGTATGTTGTCAAATGTTCTGTAGGTTGTGGTTCTATCTCAGCTGGTGAGGGCTATACTCTACGTAGCAAGAAAACACATATACATTTCAAATCAGAGCCTACCCGCTATGCACTGATCTGGTGACAGCCCCTCCATTTACTCTCAGACCCTATTGGTACCATATATACAGTATAGGCTCCCATTTCCCCATATGAACGGACTGTCTTAAATATGTCTAGATATCGTGTTTTGCAACCATGACCATTTAAAGATTTCAAGATCCACACCATACCACCATATGAATTTCGTATTTTGGCAATAATTGGACTTAGTACAGAGAGAGACTTAGTACTCGTATCTCCCTCACTGACTTTAAGCATCAGTTGTCAGAGCACCTTACCGATCACTGCACCTGTACACAGCCCATCTGAAATTAGCCCACCCAGCTACCTCATCCCTATATTGTTATTTATTTTGCTCTTTTGCACCCCAGTATCTCTATTTGCACATCATATCTTGCACATCTATCATTCCAGTGTTAATACTAATTGTAATTATTTTGCAATATAGCCTATTTATTGCCTTACCTCCATAACTTGCTACATTTGCACACACTGTATATATATTTTCTGTGGTATTTTTGACTTTATGTTTTGTTTACCCTATATGTAACTCTGTGTTGTTGTTTTTATCGCACTGCTTTGCTTTATCTTGGCCAGGTCACAGTTGTAAATGAGAACTTGTTCTCAACTGGCCTACCTGGTTAAATAAAGGTTAAATAAAAATAAAATAAAGTGTTTCTCAAGGGTAGTGAAACCTTGGGCAGCGACATGCTCCCATCTCAACAGAACAGAGGCATTTGTCTTCTACTTCTGTGGTATATCGCAGAGCACCACCGCTTGGCTTCTTCTGTGGTATATCAAAGAGCACCACAGCTTGTCTTCTTCTGTGGTATATCCCAGAGCAGCACAGAGATTATGCTCCATAAATAGGAGGGATAAGTATGGGCCTACTCAGACTAGCTGTGAAGAAGCTATAGTGAGTTAGAGCAGGCAGCCAGTTGTGGGGGTTAACTCCCCCCAGTCACAGAGACACAGAGACACGGAGACACATATACAAACGCACACACGCAAACACAAACGCACACGCACGCACACGCGTGCATGCGTAGGCATGCATACGCTCACACGCACACATACAGTGAGGGAAAAAAGTATTTGATCCCCTGCTGATTTTGTACGTTTTCCCACTGACAAAGAAATGATCAGTCTATAATTTTAATGGTAGTGTCACGATCGTCGTAAAGGAGAGTAGACCAAGGCGCAGCGTGTGAAACGAACATGACTTTATTTAATTAAAGTACTAAATACAAACAAAACACGACTCGTGAAGTCCACGGTTACACTGACCGAATAAGGAACAAAAACCCACCACCCCCAAAGGAAAACATACAGTTTAAATATGGCTCCCAATCAGAGACAACCAGCAAACAGCTGACACTCGTTGCCTCTGATTGGGAGTCACATCGTCAAACATAGAATCAAACAAACTAGAATACCCAACATAGAAAATGAACACACAGAATGAACACACCCTGGCTCAACATATAGAGTCCCAGAGCCAGGGTGTGACAGTACCCCCCCCTAAAGGCGCGGACTGCGACCGCGCCTCAACAAAACCCCAAACAGGGAGGGCTGGGTGGGCATTCCTCCTCGGAGGCGGCTCCGGCTCCGGCCTTGACCACCACCCCTCCATAATTCCCCCGTAGCGCCCCTGGTCCGGTCTGACCCCGCTGGCTGGATCTGGACTGGACATTGACGGAGCGGATTGCTTACGCTCCGTTGTGGAGCAGCTGACCGGTCTTACCAGGCTGACGACTCGCCCCCCGGGCTTGGTGCGAGTAGCAGGAACGGGCTGAACCAGGCTGACGACTTGCACCCCTGGCTTGGTGCGAGTGGCAGGAACGGGCTGGACCAGGCTGACGACTCGCACCCCTGGCTTGGTGCGAGTGGCAGGAACGGGCTGGACCAGGCTGACGACGCACACCGTAGGCTTGGTGCGTGGAGCAGGGACAGGCCGGGCTGGGCTGTCGACGCACACCGTAGGCTTGGTGCGTGGAGCAGGGACAGGCCGGACAGGACTGTCGACGCACACCGTAGGCTTGGTGCGTGGAGCAGGGACAGGCCGGACAGGGCTGGCGACGCACACCGTAGGTTTGGTGCGTGGAGCAGGGACAGGCCGGGCTGGGCTGTCGACGCACACCGTAGGTTTGGTGCGTGGAGCAGGGACAGGCCGGGCTGGGCTGGCGACGCACACCGTAGGTTTGGTGCGTGGAGCAGGAACAGGCCGGGCAGGGCTGTCGACGCACACCGTAGGCTTGGTGCGTGGAGCAGGGACAGGCCGGACAGGGCTGGCGACGCACACCGTAGGTTTGGTGCGTGGAGCAGGGACAGGCCGGGCTGGGCTGTCGACGCACACCGTAGGTTTGGTGCGTGGAGCAGGGACAGGCCGGGCTGGGCTGTCGACGCACACCGTAGGTTTGGTGCGTGGAGCAGGGACAGGCCGGGCTGGGCTGGCGACGCACACCGTAGGTTTGGTGCATGGAGCAGGGACAGGCCGGACCGTACTGGGAACACACACCACTGGCTTTAAACGGGGATCAGGAACGGGCCGGACCGGACTGGCAACACACCTCAGTCCCTCTCGCCGTGCCTCTACGACTTCCTTCCCTCCTCTCGCCAATGGCTCCCGTAACCCGGTGGCCTTCTCTCCTCTTCTCCTATTTCGCCCTGTGGCAGCCTCCTGCTGCCCAGTCGCCCATGCCGTGTGCCCCCCTAAAAATTATTGGGGGTGCCTCGTCCGTCCGACGATGGCACTGCTGACGCCGCTGCTCCTCTCTCGCCAGGGCCTTGATCCTACCCCAAGGTCCCTTGCCCCCCGAGCATGTCCTCCCAGGACCACACTTTGCCCACCTGGGCCATCGCCAGCCTCTCCATCTCCTTTCCTGGCGCTTCCTCCCATGACCAGGCTGCCTGCTCCTGGACACGCTGCTTGGTCCTTGTACGGTGGGTTTTTCTGTCACGATCGAGGTAAGGAGTGTAGACCAAGGCGCAGCGTGTGAAACGAACATGACTTTATTTAATTAAAGTACTAAATACAAACAAAACACGACTCGTGAAGTCCACGGTTACACTGACCGAATAAGGAACAAAAACCCACCACCCCCAAAGGAAAACATACAGTTTAAATATGGCTCCCAATCAGAGACAACCAGCAAACAGCTGACACTCGTTGCCTCTGATTGGGAGTCACATCGTCAAACATAGAATCAAACAAACTAGAATACCCAACATAGAAAATGAACACACAGAATGAACACACCCTGGCTCAACATATAGAGTCCCAGAGCCAGGGTGTGACAGGTAGGTTTATTTGAACAGTGAGAGACAGAATAACAACAAAAAAATGCAGAAAAATGCGTCAAAAATGTTATAAATTGATTTGCATTTTAATGAGGGAAATAAGTATTTGAACCCTCTGCAAAACATGACTTATTACTTGGTGGCAAAACCCTTGTTGGCAATCACAGAGTTCAGACGTTTCTTGTAGTTGGCCACCAGGTTTGCACACATCTCAGGAGGGATTTTGTCCCACTCCTCTTTGCAGATCTTCTCCAAGTCATTAAGGTTTCGAGGCTGACGTTTGGCAACTCGAACCTTCAGCTCCCTCCACAGATTTTCTATGGGATTAAGGTCTGGAGACTGGCTAGGCCACTCCAGGACCTTAATGTGCATCTTCTTGAGCCACTCCTTTGTTGCCTTGGCCGTGTGTTTTGGGTCATTGTCATGCTGGAATACCCATCCACGACCCATTTTCAATGCCCTGGCTGAGGGAAGGAGGTTCTCACCCAAGATTTGACGGTACATGGCCCCGTCCATCATCCCTTTGATGCGGTGAAGTTGTCCTGTCCCCTTAGCAGAAAAACACCCCCAAAGCATAATGTTTCCACCTCCATGTTTGACGGTGGGGATGGTGTTCTTGGGGTCATAGGCAGCATTCCTCCTCCTCCAAACACAGCGAGTTGAGTTGATGCCAAAGAGCTTGATTTTGGTCTCATCTGACCACAACACTTTCACCCAGTTCTCCTCTGAATCATTCAGATGTTCATTGGCAAACTTCAAACGGGCATGTATATGTGCTTTCTTGAGCAGGGGGACCTTGCGGGCACTGCAGGATTTCAGTCCTTCACGGCGTAGTGTGTTACCAATTGTTTTCTTGGTGACTATGGTCCCAGCTGCCTTGAGATCATTGACAAGATCCTCCTGTGTAGTTCTGGGCTGATTCCTCACCGTTCTCATGATCATTGCAACTCCACGAGGTGAGATCTTGCATGGGGCCCCAGGCCGAGGGAGATTGACAGTTATTTTGTGTTTCTTCCATTTGCGAATAATCGCACCAACTGTTGTCACCTTCTCACCAAGCTGCTTGGCGATGGTCTTGTAGCCCATTCCAGCCTTGTGTAGGTCTACAATCTTGTCCCTGACATCCTCGGAGAGCTCGTTGGTCTTGGCAATGGTGGAGAGTTTGGAATCTGATTGATTGATTGCTTCTGTGGACAGGTGTCTTTTATACAGGTGACAAACTGAGATTAGGAGCACTCCCTTTAAGAGTGTGCTCTAATCTCAGCTCGTTACCTGTATAAAAGACACCTGGGAGCCAGAAATCTTTCTGATTGAGAGGGGGTCAAATACTTATTTCCCTCATTAAAATGCAAATCAATTTATAACATTTTTGACATGCGTTTTTCTGGATTTTTTTGTTGTTATTCTGTCTCTCACTGTTCAAATAAACCTATCGTTAAAATTATAGACTGATCATTTCTTTGTCAGTGGGAAAACATACAAAATCAGCAGGGGATCAAATACTTTTTTCCCTCACTGTACACTCACAGACACACACACAGAGAGCACAGTGCTATTGATTCTGGTCTTCAGGCTAACCTTCCTTCCCTCCCTCCCTCCCGCCCGCCTCTCTCTCTCTCTCTCTCTCTCGCTCTCTCTCTCTCTCTCTCGCTCTCTCCCTTTCTGTCTCTCTCCATCTTTCTTTCTCTCTCTCTCTCTCTCTCTCTCTCTCTCTCTCTCTCTCTTTCTCTTTATCTCTCTCTCTCTCTCTCTCTCTCTCTCTTTCTCTCTCTTTCTTTCTCTTTCCTTCTTCTCTCTCTCTCCCTTTTCTTTCTCTGTCATCTATCTCTGTCCTCTCCCTCTCTCTCTGTCCTCTCTCTCTGTCCTCTCTCTGTCTGTCCTCTATCTCAGTCCTCTCCCTCTCTCTCTGTCCTCTCTCTCTCTCTCTATCCTCTCTCTCTGTCCTCTCTCAATTCAATTCAATTCAATTCAAAGGGCTTTATTGGTATGGGAAACATATTTACATTGTCAAAGCAAGTGAAATAGATAGTAAACAAAAGTGAAATAAACAATAAAAGAATTAACAGTAATCATTACACTCACAAAAGTTCCAAAAGAATAAAGACATTTCTCTATATACAGTGTTATAACGATGTGCAAATAGTTAAAAGTACAAAAGAGAAAATAAATAAACATAAATATAGGTTCTATTTACAATGGTGTTTGTTCTTCACTGGTTGCCCTTTTCTTGTGGCAACAGGTCACAAATCTTGCTGCTGTGATGGCACACTGTGGTATTTCACCCAATAGATATGGGAGTTTATCAAAATTAGGAAGTGCAGCTCAGTTTCCACCTCATTTTGTGGGCAGTGTTCACATAGCCTGTGTTCTCTTGAGAGCCAGTTCTGCCTACAGCGGCCTTTCTCAATAGCAAGGCTATGTTCACTGAATCTGTACATAGTCAAAGATTTCCTTAAGTTTGGGTCAGTCACAGTGGTCAGGTATTCTGCCACTGTGTACTCTCTGTTTAGGGACAAATAGCATTCTAGTTTGCTCTCTCTCTTCTCTGTCCTCTCTCTCTCGCTCTCTCTCTCTCTCTCTCTCTCTCGCGCTCTCTCTCTCTCTCCCTTTCTGTCTCTCTCCATCTTTCTTTCTCTCTCTCTCTCTCTCTCTCTCTCTCTCTCTCTCTCTCTCTCTCTCTCTTTTATCTCTCTCTCTCTCTCTTTCTCTCTCTCTCTTTCTCTCTCTTTCTTTCTCTTTCCTTCTTCTCTCTCTCTCCCTTTTCTTTCTCTGTCATCTCTCTCTGTCCTCTCCCTCTCTCTCTGTCCTCTCTCTGTCTGTCCTCTATCTCAGTCTTCTCCCTCTCTCTCTGTCCTCTCTCTCTCTCTCTCTCTATCCTCTCTCTCTGTCCTCTCTCAATTCAATTCAATTCAATTCAAAGGGCTTTATTGGTATGGGAAACATATGCTTACATTGTCAAAGCAAGTGAAATAGATAATAAACAAAAGTGAAATAAACAATAAAAAAATGAACAGTAAACATTACACTCACAAAAGTTCCAAAAGAATAAAGACATTTCTCTATATACAGTGTTATAACGATGTGCAAATAGTTAAAAGTACAAAAGAGAAAATATATAAACATAAATATAGGTTCTATTTACAATGGTGTTTGTTCTTCACTGGTTGCCCTTTTCTTGTGGCAACAGGTCACAAATCTTGCTGCTGTGATGGCACACTGTGGTATTTCACCCAATAGATATGGGAGTTTATCAAAATTAGGAAGTGCAGCTCAGTTTCCACCTCATTTTGTGGGCAGTGTTCACATAGCCTGTGTTCTCTTGAGAGCCAGTTCTGCCTACAGCGGCCTTTCTCAATAGCAAGGCTATGTTCACTGAATCTGTACATAGTCAAAGATTTCCTTAAGTTTGGGTCAGTCACAGTGGTCAGGTATTCTGCCACTGTGTACTCTCTGTTTAGGGACAAATAGCATTCTAGTTTGCTCTCTCTCTTCTCTGTCCTCTCTCTCTCTCTTCTCTGTCCTCTCTCTCTCTCTCTCTGTCCTCTCTCTCTCTCTGTCCTCTCTCTCTCTCTGTCCTCTCTCTCTCTCTCTCTCTCTGTCCTCTCTCTCTGTCCTCTCTCTGTCCTCTCTGTCCTCTCTCTCTCTCTCTCTCTCTCTCTCTGTCCTCTCCCTCTCTCTCTGTCATCTCTCTCTGTCCTCTCTCTCTGTCCTCTCTCTCTGTCCTCTCTCTCTCTCTTCCTCCCTCTCTCCCCCACTTCCTGTTTCTCTTTCTATTTTCCCTCTCATTCAGGCTGCCTACTAAGAGGCTGGCTGTGGGAACTAATGGGGTCCTCCACCTCTCCTTCTCTCCCCCGGTGTCTGCACGTCTGCTTAAGCACCATCAATGGCCCATCAGCAGGGGGAGAGGAGTGTCCAGACACTGTCCTGTCTTTACCTCCATGTGATCCAAGGAGGAGGAGGAGGAGGAGGAGGAGGGGGAGGAATACGATGCAGTAACTGACGGTAGAGTGTTTGTGGTAAGGAGGTAATTGCAACAGAAATCAAACAGATCTGATTATGGGGTTCGTTTCAACTGCTAGTAGCTACTCTGCTGCTACCTCCTCTGGAATAGGTTTGCCTATGTCTGTTTCTCAAATGGCACCATATTCCCAATTTAGTGCACTACTTTTGACCAGGGCCTATAGGAAATAGGCTGCCATTCTAAACTAGAAAGTTAATATTGATATCAGACCTGGATCAGGATTTGGTCAACTTTGATCAATTGGTTTCCATGCTGTGCTTTGAAACAGAATGATCCACACCATCACAATCACGATCCCTCCATATTTAAGGGATATATCCTCTGATTACTTTATGAAGGTTAGGGGAGGGTTAGTGGAGGGTTGAAGGAGGGTTAGAGGAGGGTTAGAGGAGAGTTAGAGGAGAGTTAGAGGAGGGTTGGAGTAGGGTTGGAGGAGGGTTGGAGGAGGGTTAGAGGAGAGTTAGAGGAAGGTTGGAGTAGGGTTAGAGGAGGGTTAAAGGAGGGTTAAAGGAGGGTTGGAGGAGGGTTAGAGGAGGGTTAGAGGAGGATTAGAGGAAGGTTAGAGGAGGGTTAGAGGAGGGTTAGAGGAGGGTTGGAGGAGGGTTGGAGGAGGGTTGGAGGAGGGTTGGAGGAGGCTTAAAGGAGGGTTAAAGGAGGGTTGGAGGAGGGTTAGAGGAGGGTTAGAGGAGGGTTAGAGGAGGATTAGAGGAAGGTTAGAGGAGGGTTAGAGGAGGGTTGGAGGAGGGTTAGAGGAGGGTTGGAGGAGGGTTAGAGGAGGGTTAGAGGAGGGTTGGAGGAGGGTTGGAGGAAGGTTAGAGGAGGATTAGAGGAAGGTTAGAGGAGGGTTAGAGGAGGGTTAGAGGAGGGTTGGAGGAGGGTTGGAGGAGGGTTAGAGGAGGCTTAAAGGAGGGTTAAAGGAGGGTTAAAGGAGGGTTAGAGGAGGGTTAGAGGAGGGTTAAAGGAGGGTTAGAGGAGGGTTAGAGGAAGGTTACAGGAGGGTTAGAGGAGGGTTAGATGAAGGTTACAGGAGGGTTAGAGGAGGGTTAGAGGAAGGTTAGAGGAAGGTTAGAGGAGGGTTTTCCAGCTACTTTTCCACATATTTTCTCTCTGGAAGATAATGATGATTATACTCCATCAATACCTTTACGGGGGTTGAAAACAGTTGCAAACAACATTAACGTGACGCTCAAGTTGCTGTTCTAATCGGTCATTGCAGGTCTAGTAGTTATCCTCAGATAGCATTAAGGTTACAGGAGGGTATTGCAGACTAACAAAAGTGTTACCATTAACAAGGTTGATTCAGCTTAGTCTTACGACGTTTATTCAACATCTTTATCAAGCCAATAAGCAACATGGTAGGGATTAAGCATCAGGGTTGAGGTCAATTTCATTTAAATTCAATGAAATAAGATTAAAAAGAGATAGAGCTACAAATATAAGAATGGAGTGGTCAACTGCAGTCTGCCGGGTGAAAATGGATGGAGTTGTTGCCTTCGTAATCATCAATATTTCGACAAGCCTCTAGGTGCTTGCAGGAATATAAGCACATTTTATCATAAATAATTATAGATTTGAATCAATTCAGCTCAAAGCACTGCATGGATAATAACTGATTTGAACAAATTAAAGACTGGACAACTTGTCAAGTCGTTCATTATTCCCCAAGTCGAAACTCTTCCACAAGTCGTCACTGTAAAAGAGGGAGTTGCTGTAAAATAGATAGTTGCTGTAAAAGAGGTTGTTGCTGTAAAATAGATAGTTGCTGTAAAAGAGGTTGTTGCTGTAAAAGAGGTCATTGCTGTGAAACATCATGTATTCCCAGTCAACCAACCCGCTGAAATCAGGGTTAATAACAATACCGTGTGGCCAATGTCTCTCTCTATAATTGTTATAAATTATTTGTAAATTACTATCAATTATATTTCTAAATGGTGATAAATGAACATGAAACGAATCACAAATACACCCAGATGGTCCTATGATATAAGGACAATGTTTTCCTCTAAACCTGTTTGATGGCTAACCAGCTGCCAGAGACAGAGAGGCTAGCTGGTGTGAGTGTGGATAGGTAAAGAAAAATAGAATGGATCTCATCTTTCTGCTACTAGCCTAGATATACAGAATGTATGCGTCGCAAATGGCATCCTATTCCTTACATAGTGCACTACCTTTGACCAGAACCCTATGGGCCCTTGTCAAAAGTAGTGCACTATAAAGGGAATGGGGTGCCATTTGGAAAGCAAAATGTTTCCATAATGCATGTAAATTACTGTACAATATGTTTCCATAATGCATTAACATTACATTACAATATGTTTCCATAATGAATGAACATTACTGTACAATATGTTTCCATAATGCATGAACATTACTATACAATGTTTCCATAATGCATGAACATTACATTACAATATGTTTCCATAATGAATGAACATTACTGTAGAATATGTTTCCATAATGCATGAACATTACTGTACAATATGTTTACATAATGCATGAACATTACTGTACAATGTGTTTCCATAATGAATGAACATTACTGTACAATATGTTTCCATAATGCATGAACATTACTGTACAATATGTTTACATAATGCATGAACATTACTGTACAATGTGTTTCCATAATGAATGAACATTACTGTACAATATGTTTCCATAATGCATGAACATTACTGTACAATATGTTTACATAATGCATGAACATTACTGTACAATGTGTTTCCATAATGAATGAACATTACTGTACAATATGTTTCCATAATGCATGAACATTACTGTACAATATGTTTACATAATGCATGAACATTACTGTACAATATGTTTCCATAATGAATGAACATTACTGTACAATATGTTTACATAATGCATGAACATTACTGTACAATATGTTTACATAATGCATGAACATTACTGTACAATGTGTTTCCATAATGAATGAACATTACTGTACAATATGTTTCCATAATGAATGAACATTACTGTACAATATGTTTACATAATGCATGAACATTACTGTACAATATGTTTCCATAATGCATGAACATTACTGTACAATGTGTTTCCATAATGCATGAACATTACATTACAATATGTTTCCATAATGCATGAACATTACTGTACAATATGTTTCCATAATGCATGAATTCCCCGCATTACTGTAACTGTCATTACACCTGCCGAGAAGTTTTAACACCCTCAGACGCAGCAGTTTGACTGTAATATGGACATTTTCTAGGCATTTTTTTATATATATGTCGCAGTGGTTGAGTGGTCTCTCTCTCTCTCTCTCTCTCTCTCTCTCTCTCCCTCTCTCCCTCTCTTTCTCTCTCTCTCCCGCTCTCCCTCTCTTTTTCTCTCTCTCACTCTCTTTCTCTCTCTCTTTCTCTCTCTCTCTCTCTCTCTCTCTCTCTCTCTCTCTCTCTCTCTCTCTCTCACTCACTCCCCTTTCATCCTTGTCAGTGGTCAGAATTATCTGTGATCATTGGTCCAAAAACCTCCTAACTTCAATTATTAAAACATTATTCTATAATACCTTCTAAACTTCAATGTGCCACGAGAAGGTGGCTAGGGAACTGTCAAGCCGAGTTGTATTTCTCCTCTCTCTTTTGAGACAGGAAAAGTAACAGACTTCAGAGGAGCGCGGTGATCAAAGTAGCAACCCGGGTATTTTTAACACGCGAATTAGGAACGGTCTGATTATTTCCAGAGTAGGCTATGACGTATGTTCGCGCTGCATGCTTCAGCCAGCCAGGCAGACAGACACTCACACGGTATTTGTCGGTATTATTTTGACGGCAGCAGCACAACACAAGATAGCAGAATAGCAACGAACGCTGGCAGCAAGCGTGGCGTTAAATCAAACGCAGAGGTTTTCAGCACCACGGAGAGCATGGCGGCAACCGCTGCGGCACTCGAGCTCCGCGCAGAATGGAATGGAATGCATGGAGAGATAATTCCCCTCAAAGAACAATCAATCACTCATATAAGCTACTGACTGGATGAGTGCGCACATCAATATAGGCTACATTAATTAAAATGATCGCCTTAACCATGATTAATTAACTTATGCAGCATCAGCACATACAGCTGATTGGCTGCGTTGTTCATGGGCTTGAAATTAAAATTCTAACATTGTTATATCACACTCACACTCTGTCGACACCGAGGGATACGAGGGATGAGAGAGCGAGAGAGAAAGAGAGCGAGATAGAAAGCGAGAGCGAGAGAGAGAGAGAGAGAGAGAGAGAGAGAGAGAGAGAGAGAGAGAGAGAGAGAGAGAGAGAGAGAGAGAGAGAGAGAGAGAGAGAGAGAGAATGAGGTGGAAACTGAGCTGCACTTCCTAACTTCCTGCCAAATGTATGACCATATTAGAGACACATATTTCCCTCAGATTACACAGACCCGCAAAGAATATGAAAACAAATCCAATTTTGATAAACTCCCTTATCTACTGGGTGAAAAACCACAGTGTGCCATCACAGCAGCAAGATTTGTGACCTGTTGCCACAAGAAAAGGGCAACCAGTGAAGAACAAACACCATTGTAAATTCAACCTATATTTATGTTCATTTATTTTCCTTTTTGTACTTTAGCTATTTGCACATCATTATAACACTGCATATAGACATAATATGACATTTGAAATGTCTTTATTCTTTTTGGAACATTTGTGAGTGGAATGTTTACTGTTCATTTTTGTATTGTTTATTTCACTTTTGTTTAATATCTACTTCACTTGCTTTGGCAATGTTAACATATGTTTCCCATGCCAATAAAGCCCCTTGAATTGAATTGAAATTGAGAGAGAGAGAGAGAGAGAGAGAGAGAGAGAGAGAGAGAGAGAGAGAGAGAGACAGAGACAGAGACAGAGACAGAGAGAGAGAGGGTTTCTGAATCAGTTACGTTTACCAGCCTTATAATAAGAATGACAAGGGTCTATAAATAAATACAAATTGCTGTACCATAAAGTGTGAAAAAGTTATGATAGGCATAGGTTTCATATGCCTAGATAGAATAGACCTAGAATGCAGAAGAATAGTTTCCAAGATTGGGCTTTATCAGTGAGAAACTGCAGTGATGCGTGACTGTGCTGTAGGCCTACCAAGAAGCGCTTTGGTACCCAAGCTCATTTCGACATACTGAACTGAACTCATTCACAACCAGCATCTCCAAGAGGCAACACTTACCCCAGCGTTGTCATGGTGACAATGGTGTACCAGAAAGCAGCGGGAATGCTGGTGAACTTGGTGGAAGCGGACCCCTTCTCTGCGTAGAACATCACAGTGGCGAAGATAATGATGGCCATGGTGAGGGAGAAGAGGAGGAATCCCAGCTCCGAGGCGCAGCTCTTCAGTGTGTAGCCCAGAATTCGCAGCCCCGCAGAGTGGCGGGAGAATTTGAAAATCCTGAAAACCCGGAAGACCCTGAGGGTGACGAAAGCCCCGCTCACTTGGTCGTTGTCCGTCATGACCAAGCCGATGTAGTAAGGCATGATGGCGACCACGTCGATTATGCTCATCACACTCTTCATAAAATTGTACCGGCTGGGGGCCGCGATTAACCGTAAGAGGTACTCGATGGTGAAGATCATGACGCAGGCCGTGTCCAAGCAGAAGAAGGCCACTGCATAACGGTCCCCGCACGAGATCTCCTTGGCGCGGTTGGGGAGGGTTCCACAGGGCACCGTCTCCACCACGTTGGCCATGACTGAGATGGCTATGAAAAACCCGGTGACATAGTAGAGGACCAGGGCCGTTGTGCTCGTGTGGGGGTTCTCAAAAGCCCGCCACATGTACTCCCGGAAGGTCATGTTTAGCGGAGCTATATCTTCTTTCTCGTCATCCTCGTCATCTTGCAGCCTCTCCTGGTTCTCGCGCCGCCGGTCCTTGTACTCCTCATAGCAACAGTCTCCAATAATCTCAGGTATGATCCCAAAAAACGACAACTCTTCATCATAAGCTGCAATACACTCTTGGCGTGGGTAGTGCAGTTTTCCCGTGCGATAGAAATTCAGAATGTGTCTAAAAATGTCAGGGTCACGGTCAAAAAAGTACTCTTTTGTTTCCTCGTGGAAAAAGAAATCCTTCTCGGTGCTCCCCAGTAAAGTGTCCGGGTAGCGTTCCAAAGTGTTACTCCACGTCTGGAACTTCTGACCGCTGACGTTGAGGATGATAAGTCCCTGGTCTTGGGATTTCTTCTTTTCCCGGGGAGGAATGGGCATAGGACCGGTGGCCACCGGCATCCATCCTATAGCCGCCGCGCGGGCGAAGGGGAGCCATGCCGCCACTCCTGCAGCCATGCTGACCGGTTGGAACGACCCGGTGTGTTTTGAACGACCCTGCCGCGTCGGCAATCACAGTGCTATGGCTTGGAAATGGATAGGTGAATGGGCATCTACAGAGGGGGCAATACAAAGTATTAGAATAGCATTGGGAAAACTATATTCAAAAGTTTAAGTACATGTTGGCTATAGGCTAATGTGGGATATCTCAGATGGTCTAATGTTAAAACCAGCTTGTAATATGGTTGGGGTTGGGGGGTAGAGGATGACAATCACTCTACATTGATTTTCAATTAAAGTTGTCAATTGTTTTGTTGCTAAGAAAATAAATGGGAACTAAACACACAGACACACATATCAGTCTAAAATTGAACAATTGAACCAGAAAAAAATATAGATTTAATGGAAATCTTACCATAACTTATTCTTCACAATGCATAGTTAAATCAATGAAACACAATCTGTCTCCATAAGAGAACAAATAGACTACTTCTGTTCCACCCGCTTCACTTTACGCCAACAAGCAGGGAAAATCCTCAAAGCAAAGGACTGGTAAATAACGGTGCATCAACAAGTTAGAGAATCAGCCAGTAGTTTCAGCAGTCTCCCTCGATCCATGTTTAATATTCCATCCACCGGTTTTCTTTCCATCACCCGGTAAGAAAGAGAAAACGGTCAGTTAGTGGTGTCTCTCTGGTGCCTATTTCTTCCGTTGCAGCTGCTCCGCAATAAAAGCGCAACTAATCTGCTCCTCTCACATCCACTGACTGACTAACTGCAAGACCACCCCCTCAGGAACCGAGCGAGCGTGTGTGGAGAAAGGAGAGGAGATGGGAAAAGCTGCAGCTATAAAAAGGAGTGGTCTCCCTGCAGGTTTAGAAATTTCACAACTGGTGGTGTGGTTCGTTAAAAAGATTAACTCATGAATAGAAAATGGAATTAACGAATTAGGTGTTATCTCCAAAACTGTGAAAGTTATCCGCTTCTGACTGCCTTTGCTTTGGATCACCGACATTCTTTGTGATTTCCCGCGTTGGCTGGTGATGTTACAATACTGTGTCAAGTGTTGTTAGCGTTCATTAAATATGTTTTATAACAGTTGGAATATGATTGAATTATGTTAAATGCCCACTCGGCTATTTTTCCGTTTAGCTTATACGGGTATTTTGCTGAGAAGCCTTGTAATTGTGCTTATAGATCTGCATTGCATGCTCTTTGGCGTTTTAGGCTGGGTATCTGTAAAGCACTTAGTGACAACTGCTGATGTTATTTAACCTTTATTTTTTTATCAGGGAGTCATACTGAGACCAAGGTCTCTTTTACAGATGAGCCCTGAATTACATAAATAACATCAAATACACACATCAAAGTATAAATACAAAATGCAAGTAGAAAGAAAAACATGGTCATAAAAAACAAACACATTCATCAGTAATAAGGTCCTGAGTCAGCCTTCTGAATTGCCCTAGAGGCATTAAAACATCAAATTTAAGAACATTCCAGAGTTCGCTATCCCTAAGACCAGGTGAGGTCACTCTAATGTCTAAAGTTTAGTAATAATGTTAGGTAAAGTGAGACTTTCTGTAAAAGGGCTTTATAAATGAAAACATAGCAATGTATCAACCTAAGTGACATCAAAGAGGGCCAACCAACTTTCTGGTAGAGAATGCAGTGATGAGTACTAAAATTGTCGCCCGTAATAAAGGGTAGTGCTCTATGATAAACTGGATCTAGCGGCTTCAATGAAGTGGCAGCTGCATTGATACAGATGATGTCGCCATAGTCTAGGACCAATGGGAACGTCGACTGAATAATCTGCTTTCTACTATTTAGCGAGAGGCAGGACCTATTTCTATAGAAGAAGCCCATTTTTATTCTCAGCTTCTTAACTAACTCATCAATATGCTTTTTAAAAGACAGCTTTTCATCTATCCAGATGCCCAGATATTTGTAAGCACGGACACGATCAGTATGGACACCATCCAAAGTACATCTGCTTAAATCATCAGAGTTATTTTTATGTGCTGAAGAGAACAACATATATAGTTTTACCTGCATGCAATACTAATTTCAGGTCAATAACGTTTTTCTGTAATACAGTGAAGGCAGACTGTAGTTCAGATAGAGCCTGGTCAACCGTGGGGGCAATAGCATACACAACAGTATCATTGACATACAAGTGCAGGTTACCATTTTTTTTTACAGACAAATAGATATTGTTAATGTAAACAGTAAAAAGTACAGGACCCAGAATTGACCCCTGCAGAACACCTTTTATAATATCCAGGAATCCAGATTTAACACCATCAGTAGATATACAGTGAGTTCTATCCTGTCAAGTAATGTTTAAACCAGTTACATGCAGCCTGGTCTAGGCCAATTGAGGAAAGCCTCTGAATTAGCAGTGAGTGATCAACAGTATGGAAAGCCTTTGACAGGTCAGTGAAGAGGGCAGCACGATGTTGCCTTTTATCCATACTGTTCACCACATCATTTATAACTAGGGATGCAGCAGAGATAGTGTTATGACCTGGTCTAAAACCCGACTGATGTACACTACCGTTCAAAAGTTTGGGGTCACTTAGAAATGGCCTTGTTTTCGAAAGAAAAGCACATTTCTTGTCCATTAAAATAACATCAAATTGATCAGAAATACAGTGTAGACATTGTTAATGTTGTAATTTTTTATTTTATTTTTTATTTCACTTTTATTTAACCAGGTAAGCCAGTTGAGAACATGTTCTCATTTACAACTGCGACATGGCCAAGATAAAGCAAAGCAGTGCGATAAAAAAAACAACACAGAGTTACATATGGGGTAAAACAAAACATAAAGTCAAAAATACCACAGAAAATATATATACAGTGTGTGCAAATGTAGCAAGTTATGGAGGTAAGGCATTAAATAGGCCATAGTGCAAAATAATTACAATTAGTATTAACACTGGAATGATAGAATGTGCAAGAGATGATGTGCAAATAGAGATACTGGGGTGCAAATGAGCAAAATAAATAACAATATGGGGATGAGGTAGTTGAGTGGGCTAATTTCAGAAGGGCTGTGTACAGGTGCAGTGATCGGTAAGGTGCTCTGACAACTGATGCTTAAAGTTAGTGAGGGAGATAAGAGTCTCCAGCTTCAGAGATTTTTGCAGTTCGTTCCAGTCATTGGCAGCAGAGAACTGGAAGGAATGGCTGCCAAAGGAGGTGTTGGCTTTGGGGATGACCAGTGAGATATACCTGCTGGAGCGCATACTACGGGTGGGTGTTGCTATGGTGACCAATGAGCTTAGATAATGCGTAGATTTGCCTTGCAGTGATTTATAGTTGGCCTGGAGCCAGTGGGTTTGGTGACGAATATGTAGTGAGGACCAGCCAACAAGAGCGTACAGGTCACAGTGGTGGGTAGTATATGGGGCTTTGGTGACAAAACGGATGGCACTGTGATAGACTACATCCAATTTGCTGAGTAGAGTGTTGGAGGCTATTTTGTAAATGACATCGCCGAAGTCAAGGATCGGTAGGATAGTCAGTTTTACGAGGGCATGTTCGGCAGCATGAGTGAAGGAGGCTTTGTTGCGAAATAGGAAGCCGATTCTAGATTTAACTTTGGATTGGAGATGCTTAATGTGAGTCTGGAAGGAGAGTTTACAGTCTAACCAGACACCTAGGTATTTGTAGTTGTCCACATACTCTAGGTCAGACCCGTCGAGAGTAGTGATTCTAGTCGGGTGGGCGGGTGCCAGCAGCGTTCGATTGAAGAGCATGCATTTAGTTTTACTAGTGTTTAAGAGCAGTTGGAGGCTACAGAAGGAGTGTTGTATGGCATTGAAGCTCGTTTGGAGGTTTGTTAACACAGTGTCCAATGAAGGGCCAGATGTATACAAAATAGTGTCGACTGCGTAGAGGTGGATCTGAGAGTCACCAGCAGCAAGAGCGACATCATTGATATACACAGAGAAAAGAGTCGGCAAAACACCCGCAAAACACCAGTCTCAACGTCAACAGTGAAGAGGCGACTCCGGGATGCTGACCTTCTAGGCAGAGTTGCAAAGAAAAAGCCATATCTCAGACTGCCCATATTAATATTTTATTTTTATTGGCCAGTCTGAGATATGGCTTTTTCTTTGCAACTCTGCCTAGAAGGTCAGCATCCCGGAGTCACCTCTTCACTGTTGATGTTGAGACTGGTGTTTTGCGGGTACTATTTAATGAAGCTGCCAGTTGAGGACCTGTGAGGCGTCTGTTTCTCAAACTAGACACTCTAATGTATTTGTCCTCTTGCTCAGTTGTGCACCGGGGCCTCCCACTCCTCTTTCTATTCTGGTTAGAGCCAGTTTGCGCTGTTCTGTGAAGGGAGTAGTACACAGCGTTGTACGAGATCTTCAGTTTCTTGGCAATTTCTCGCATGGAATAGCCTTCATTTCTCAGAACAAGAATAGACTGACGAGTTTCAGAAGAAGGTTCTTTGTTTCTGGCCATTTTGAGCCTCTAATCGAACCCACAATTGCTGATGCTCCAGATACTCAGCTAGTCTCAAGAAGGCCAGTTGAATTGCTTCTTTAATCAGCACAAGAGTTTTCAGCTGTGCTAACATAATTGCAAAATGGTTTTCTAATGATTAATTAACCTTTTAAAATGATAAACTTGGATTAGCAAACACAACGTGCCATTGGAACACAGGACTGATGGTTGCTGGTAATGGGCCTCTATACGCCTCTATATTCCATTACAAATCAGTCGCTTCCAGCTACAATAGCCATTTACAACATTAACAATGTCTACACTGTATTTCTGATCAATTTGATGTTATTCTCATGGCTATTCTTCTTTCGAAAACAAGGAAATGTCTAAGTGACCCCAAACTTTTGAACAGTAATGTACATGTAGAATACATTTCAAAGATAAGAAAGATCTTAGCTGAGAATTAATCAGAGGATTCTAATATTTTAGCTAGGCAAAAAAGTTTAGAAATAGGCCGATAATTATTTAGGTCACAAGGGTCACCACCTCTATGAAGGGGGAGTACATGGGCCGCCTTCAAAACCTTGGGGACAGTACCAGATATAATCGTCAGTTAGAAAATATGGGTTAATGATGCAGCAATCATGTAAAAAGGGCTTTATAAAATACATTTGATTGATTGATTCATTGGTTTATTGTAGGCGTAAAACAGTAGCAGGAACCGAGAGTGAATTGAATGATTAAAACTGATGGTTCTGTGAAGTTTCATTGATGTATGGATGAAGATGCATTCACTGAACAGGTTGTTCATTATCCTCCTGTAGTATGTACAGTGAGGGAAAAAAGTATTTGATCCCCCTGCTGATATTGTACGTTTGCCCACTGACAAAGAAATGATCAGTCTATAATTTTAATGGTAGGTTTATTTGAACAGTGAGAGACAGAATAACAACAAAAAAATCCAGAAAAACGCATGTCAAAAATGTTATAAATTGATTTGGATTTTGATGAGGGAAATAAGTATTTGACCCCCTCTCAATCAGAAAGATTTCTGACTCCCATGTGTCTTTTATACAGGTAACGAGCTGAGATTAGGAGCACACTCTTAAAGGGAGTGCTCCTAATCTCAGCTTGTTACCTGTATAAAAGACACCTGTCCACAGAAGCAATCAATCAATCAGATTCCAAACTCTCCACCATGGCCAAGACCAAAGAGCTCTCCAAGGATGTCAGGGACAAGATTGTAGACCTACACAAGGCTGGAATGGGCTACAAGACCATCGCCAAGCAGCTTGGTGAGAAGGTGACAACAGTTGGTGCGATTATTCGCAAATGGAAGAAACACAAAATAACTGTCAATCTCCCTCGGCCTGGGGCTCCATGCAAGATCTCACCTCGTGGAGTTGCAATGATCATGAGAACGGTGAGGAATCAGCCCAGAACTACACGGGAGGATCCTGTCAATGATCTCAAGGCAGCTGGGACCATAGTCACCAAGAAAACAATTGGTAACACACTACGCCGTGAAGGACTGAAATCCTGCAGCTCCCGCAAGGTCCCCCTGCTCAAGAAAGCACATATACAGGCCCGTCTGAAGTTTGCCAATGAACATCTGAATGATTCAGAGGAGAACTGGGTGAAAGTGTTGTGGTCAGATGAGACCAAAATCGAGCTCTTTGGCATCAACTCAACTCGCTGTGTTTGGAGGAGGAAGAATGCTGCCTATGACCCCAAGAACACCATCCCCACCGTCAAACATGGAGGTGGAAACATTATGCTTTGGGGGTGTTTTTCTGCTAAGGGGACAGGACAACTTCACCGCATCAAAGGGACGATGGATGGGGCCATGTACTGTCAAATCTTGGGTGAGAACCTCCTTCCATCAGCCAGGGCATTGAAAATGGGTCGTGGATGGGTATTCCAGCATGACAATGACCCAAAACACACGGCCAAGGCAACAAAGGAGTGGCTCAAGAAGAGGCACATTAAGGTCCTGGAGTGGCCTAGCCAGTCTCCAGACCTCAATCCCATAGAAAATCTGTGGAGGGAGCTGAAGGTTCGAGTTGCCAAACGTCAGCCTCGAAACCTTAATGACTTGGAGAAGATCTGCAAAGAGGAGTGGGACAAAATCCCTCCTGAGATGTGTGCAAACCTGGTGGCCAACTACAAGAAACATCTGACCTCTGTGATTGCCAACAAGGGTTTTGCCACCAAGTACTAAGTCATGTTTTGCAGAGGGGTCAAATACTTATTTCCCTCATTAAAATGCAAATCAATTTATTTATAACATTATAACAGTTTTTCTGGATTATTTTTGTTGTTATTCTGTCTCTCACTGTTCAAATAAACCTACCATAAAAATTATAGACTGATCATTTCTTTGTCAGTGGGCAAACGTACAAAATCAGCAGGGGATCAAATACTTTTTTCCCTCACTGTATCATTATGCACCATTTGGATTAATGGTGCTCCTTGGGTAATACCTATATAGCCTTTATATGGCTAGGGGTATAGAAATATAATAACCTAAATATAATCTAGTCTTATCAAATCCATAAACCTCTATTAGAAGTGTTAAGTAGGCTAAGCTTAGTGATATTGTGAATGGTCGTGACTCGTGACTTGTTGTACAGTGAGGAGGCGATGCATGCTGCCATGAACCGTGTAATCTGGAGGCTGCAGCCTACTGCACTGCTCTGTCGTTCTCTCTCTAAAAGAACCGTAACGAATGTCTGTCATGTGTTCCATAATGCAAACACTGACTCCCGCTTCTAGTGGGAGCGAGAGAGAGAGAGAGAGAGAAGCAGCTAGTCTGACGTAGCGCGGACTGTGCTGGCTCCGCGCGTTATTCAAGACAGCTGCGGCAGCGCGTGCCTGTGAAGCTGAAAGCATGTGTTGCTGCCTAGTGTGAATAATCTGACTGGGAGATGAATGCACCTGCAACCAGCCAAGGCAGACATTAGGTAAAATGGTTTCCACTAGATAGCACATCCACAAAATCTAAATTGGCTAGGCCTATATTGTAAAAATTCTGGAAAACAAGGGTAGGGTTGGGCATAAGGTTAGCAGTGTGGTTAAGGTTAGGGTTGGGTTTAAAATCAAATTTGCCAGGGCAGACAGTGGGGAAAGGCTATAACAAAAATAACAGCCGCCCCCTTGCCATTTGCCATTTGTCTCCACAGACCTCCTTCTCTCTGCAGGTAAAGCCCAATGTTTGTTTCTTCAGCACCATGGAAAGCGTCAGACAGCAGACGTCATTTTCTCCCTCATTCGCCAGCTAATTGAATGCACAGTGAGTGAACACACACACACACACACACACACACACACATCACATCACATGTACTGCTGTGCTCGGATGAGTGTTGTTGACACAGTATGTAATTGATTTAATTACTTCGCTAGCTCAGTGTAATTATGGATTTTGCCTCTTTATATCCATTAATTAGTTTCTTCCATTCTAAATCAGGAGCACCAGCAGCATGAAGAGATTTGAAAACAGCCATCTTCTGTCCTGAAGGAGATAGAGTTGAAACTTTTTTTGTGTGAACTGCTTCTCATTATGTAACTCATTTCACCAAGGATTCCCTACCACCTATTTTTGGCAACAGGATCTGTCATGTAGAATCAAAGTCACCGGTGATGTAGGAGGTGGGAAATCCCCAAAGTATTGTAACATTCAACAATATGATTTTCAAGCATCAGCCTCCCTCTCTGAAATACATAATGATGCCATATCTGTGTGATACCATGCCCTCTCTCTGTGTCTGCTGAAAATGGTAACTGGGAACACAGAGAGGCAAGAGGCGTCACCCCAACCTTGATGGATTTGGTTGTGTACGAGGGATAAACCCTGCCCTGTGAACTAACTGGTCCTTATTGTCTCTATACCCAGTGCTGCGCCTGTGTCCTCCATGATGCACTTACTGTGGGTGGGTGGGTGAGTTGTGGCAGTCAACCCACTGCCCTTCATACCCTTTGGATAACTCACTTAGCTTTTCTTCTCAGATTCTCTCTGCACACAAAAGCATGTATCCATTCACAAACACACACACACACACACACACACACACACACACACACACACACACACACACACACACACACACACACACACACACAAACACACACACACACACACACACACATAGAAATGCACACAAAAGCATGTACCCATTCACACACCCTCACCCACCCCTACACACAATTTAGAGTCTTCAGTGATTGTATGACAGTCTGCAGTCTGCTCAGCGTATTTAGTAGACTTCAGTTCTACAGCCACAGTTTATTGGTGTGTGTGTGTGTGTGTGTGTGTGTGTGTGTGTGTGTGTGTGTGTGTGTGTGTGTGTGTGCGTGCGTGTGCGTGCGTGCGTGCGTGCGTGCGTGCGTGTGTCCTGTTTTCTCTCATATGCATATACAGACTCCAGCTCAGTGATGGAGATGAAATGATTAAACAGACGTGTCCATACACTGCCTGTCCAGAGAGAGGTGAAGGACACAGGCCAGCAGGGTCCATTTCATTCAGGTCAACAAGATGGCAAACAGACCTGGGTTCAAATACCATTTGAAATCTTTCAAATGCTGTTATCATTGACTGTTAGCTGTCTAGAGTGCCAGATGGAGAGAGATTGCAGTTTTGAACTATTCTATTGGTCCATTAAGCCTAGGCAAGCTCAATCAAGCACAGATAAAGTATTTGAAATGATATGCAATCATATTTTAACCCAGGTCCGTATGGTGAAGGAGGATGTTAGTGACATTTGAAATCATCCAATAAAGTTGATTTCTCACACTTTATTAGGTACATCCATACATAATACATAATGCTAATAATAATAATAATAAAAATAATAATTCTACCTAACATACGTGGGCCTGATGGTCAATAGAACATTCCCCTCCCATGTAATCATGTAATATGGGACGTTAACCACGCAGAGACAAACAGAACATAACTAATGTACACAATGTAATCACTGCATGATGTCAGATGAGGAGGGAGTACATTCTACAGCACTGTTACGTTTCAATTCAGTCCATTCAGAAACTATGCCCGACATTCCTAACCCAATTCACATTTTCCTCCTTGCTTTTCCCTTGAGGGAAAATTGGAATCGGAATTTCACTTTACTTCCTGAATTAAAATTGAATGGCCCTAACCCTGGTACATGGTACCGGAATTTGCAGAGTGTACACAAAGGGCAAAAGCTGAGTCGCTGACCCTTGTACAAAAAGTATTGTATCGTACGCGAGGGCAACACTTGCAGTACACAGATTAAGGACAGCAGCTGATGCATTTGGTATCCTGGTGGTGTCATCCCTGGAGGCCTTCCACCACCATGCTTCATGACACACCACTAATGAAGCTGTGTGCTTCTGACCTTTGACCTTTGGTCTGGTCACTAACACACCACTAATGAAGTTGTATGCTGCTGACCTTTGACCTTTGGTCTGGTCACTAACACATGATTCCTCCTCCAGGTAACACACACACACACACACATGGAAAACACACACACACACACACACACCACATCCTCCACATCCCCCGCTCCTCTCTGCCCAACTCTAATGAGTTATTGACCCCCTGTGGACGTGTAATATAAAACAGATAAACCGCTTCCTTATTGTACTTGGTAAGGGGAAGTGTGTGTGTGTGTGTGTGTGTGTGTGTGTTTGTGAATGGATACATGCTTTTGTGTGCAGAGAGAATCTGAGAAGAAAAGCTAAGTGAGTTATCCAAAGGGTATGAAGGGCAGTGGGTTGACTGGCACAACTCACCCACCCACCCACAGTAAGTGCATCATGGAGGACACGTGCCTGCATGTGTTGTGTCTTGCAAGTGTGTGTGTTTCTTAAAGGGATAGTCCACCCATATTACAAAATTACACCTTGGTTTCCTTACCATAAGCAGTCTATGGACAAGGTATGACAGCAATCCATGCTTTGTTTTAGTTTCCCTGGCACTATTTCCTCATGTTATTGTTTTAGCATTCAAGTCATGGGACCAATATTAGCATTTTTTCGCGCTTCCTGTGTGACGATCCCGCTGTCTGAGTCGGGTCCTGTCTGGTGACTAGTGTTCCTGTTCGGAATCTCCAGTTTCCCGAGGGTTCGGAACGCTCCGGGGAGCGCTCTGTTTTCCGCACCTGCATCCCATCAGCAATCTGCACACCTGGTCCTGATCATCACCCTTCTTAGGCTCTGGCCCAACATCCAGTTCCTGCCGGATCGTTAGCCATGAACAGTATGTTTGTCAGCGTATCAGTCTCTGAGCCATTAGTGTTAGTTTTGTTGTTTTGCACCCTTTTGACTTGCTGTGTACTGACCTCCGTTTTGTTCTGTCTGCAGTCTCTCACCCGAACCTTCACCCAACCTCTGCCTGATGGTCGGCGGCCGCCGAGCCAGTACCGACCAACCACTGCACCCTCAACAACCCATCCACGCCACCCGCTCTGTTCCCTGGATTATTCAGCCTCACTCGGAATCTATTAATAAACACTCACCTTGTCTCAACGTACTTTGTCCTGGTCTGCTTCTGGGTTCTGGCTTAGTTAACCGTGACAGAACGATCCGGCCAGTAATGAACCCAGCGGACCTGGACTCTGTTCGCCATGCTATTACCCAGCAGGAGAAGATGTTGGGCCATCATAGCACGGTACTACGGGAGATCGCGTTGTCAGTTCGAACCTTTCTACCGGTCTGACGGAGGTCCAGAACCAACGCAAGTGTCCGGTGGAGGATCCACTACCGGTTTCACCCATCTCGCCTGCCGCTTCTGAAGCTGTGTCCATCCGTGAGCCCAAGGTTCCGACGCCGGATAAGTATGAGGGGGGAGCTGGGAAGATGCCGTTCCTTCCTTATGCAGTGTGGACTAGTGTTCGATCTACAGCCCTACTCTTATGCTACAGACAAGGCTAGGATAGCCTTTGTGATTGAGTTGCTGCGTGGGTCGAGCGCTGGAGTGGGCTTCAGCCGTTTGGGAACGACAGGATCCCTGCATGGCTTCATACCAGGGGTTCACGGCCGAGATGAGGAAGCTCTTCGACCATTCCGTCCGAGGGAGGGACGCAGCTAGCGCCTGTTTTCGCCGCCAAGGAACTTCGCAGCGTGGGCCGACTTCGTGATCGAGTTCAAGACGTTGGCTGTGGAGAGTGGGTGAACGAGGAGTCTCTGCAAGCGGCCTTTTACCAGGGTCTGTCGGAGCAGCTCAAGGATGAGTTGATCTCCTATCCGGAGCCTAGTGACCTGGACCGCTTGGTAGCTTTGTCTATTCGGGTGGATAATCGAGTCCGAGAGCGAAGGAGGGAGAAGCAATGGGGTCCGTCCAATCGATCAGCTTCTCAGTTCCCAGTCGGGTCGGGTGGTGGACCAGAACACGCCGATCATTCTCCACCACAATGGATTAGTGGAGAGGTCCTCTCTCCCGATTCTGAACCCATGCAAGTGGGGCGGCACGGGTTAACCAAGGAGGAGCGTCAACATAGACGTAAGACCAACTGCTGCCTCTACTGTGGTAGCTCGGGACATTACATCTCCACTTGTTCCCGGCGGTCGCCAAACTGCCCGGCTCAGCAAAGTTGGGAGGACTTTTAGCGAGCCAGTTTCAACCTCTCAGTACTCTGTCAGACCCCGTTTCCGGCTACCCTTGTGAACAGGAATCAGAGCTTAGCGCTTAACGCTTTTATCGATTCAGGTGCCGATGGAAGCTTTCTTGATGCCGAGTTGGTGGAACAGCTGGGGCTTTCCAAGGAGCAATTGCCGGAAGCCATTGAAGCGACCACTCTGAACGGCAGTAGTCTGGCACGTATCACGATGAGGACTGAACCGGTTAAGATGCGGTTGTCGGGAATCATTCTGAGATGATTTCATTCTTCATTCTGCCGTCTTCCCATGTTCCTCTGGTCCTTGGATACCCCTGGCTGAAGGAACACAATCCCACGTTCGATTGGGTGACGGGCAAGGTAACGAGTTGGAGCCTTGATTGTCATGCTAACTGTCTCAAGACTGCCTGCCCCCATTCGGTTCCCAGTCAGGTGATTGAGGCTAAACCCCTAGATTTGTCCCTGGTTCCCGAGACATATCACGATTTGGGGGAAGTTTTCAGTAAGCAGAAGGCTCTGTCACTCCTCCCCACCGACCATATGATTGTGCCATCAACCTGGTTCCTGGAGCTGTCTACCCCAAGGGGAAGGTTATACAGTATCTCCCGACCTGAACGTGAGGCGTTGGAGACCACATCAAGGAGTCCCTAGCTGCTGGTCTCGTTTCGTCCCTCGTCATCACCCCTGGGGGCTGGATTCTTCTTTGTGGGTAAGAAGGATGGCTCTCTTCGACTGTATTGATTATCGGGGGTTGAATGACATCACGGTCAAGAACAAGTATCCCCCTGCCCTTGATGAGTGCTGCCTTCGACTCCTTACAGGGTGCTACGGTGTTCACCAAGCTAGACCTACGCAATGCGTATCACCTGGTCCGGATCAGAGAGGGGGACGAGTGGTTGACGGGTTTCAATACACCGATGGGTCACTTCGAGTATCAGGTGATGCCGTTTGGACTGACCAATGCTCCAGCGGTATTCCAGAGTATGGTGAACGACGCCCTGAGAGATAAGATCGGCCCTCTTTGTGTTTGTTTACCTGGATGACATTCTGATCTTCTCGAAGGAACCTTCCGACCACGTCCAGCATGTCCGGCAGGTTCTGCAGCGATTGTTGGAGAATCGCCTGTTCGTGAAGGCCGAGAAGTGCGGTTTCACGCCCACACGACATCCTTTCTCGGGTACATCATCTCCAGGGGAGAGATTAGGATGGACCAGGAGAAGGTTAGAGCGGTTCTGGAATGGGCCCAGCCCGTACGAGATTGCAGCTCCAGAGATTTTTGGGGTTTGCGAATTTCTACCGCAGATTCATCCGGGATTACAGCCGTGGTGGCCGCTCCATTAACTGCCTTGACTTCCAGTATCAGGACCTTCAAGTGGGAATCCGGAGGCGGATCGTGCGTTTCTGGATTTGAAGAGGCGATTCACCAACGCACCGATTCTCTCTCAACCGGACACGGCCCGTCAGTTCGCGTTGAAGTGGACGCGTCTGATGTGGGAGTTGGCGCCATCCTGTCGCAGCGATGCTCCACGGACAGTAAACTCCATCCCTGCGCCTACTACTCGCCGCCGCCTGCGGAGAGGAATTACGATGTGGGTAACCGGGAGCTTCTCGGTGAAACTTGCCTTGGAGGAGTGGCGCCACTGGTTGAGGGGGCGGAGCAACCGTTTATGGTCTGGACTGACCACAAGAATCTTGCTTACGTGCAATCGGCTAAACGTCTCAACTCCCGTCAGGCCAGGTGGGCGTTGTTTTTCGGACGATTCAAGTTTTTCCTGACGTTCGACCTGGATCTAAGAACGGCAAGGCGGACGCCTTGTCCCGGATGTTCTCCAAGACGGAGGAGAGTGGGTCCAAGACCGAGACAATTCTCCCCGGAACTGCGTCGTGGGAGCAGTTATGTGGAAGATTGAGGAGGAGGTGCTGGCGGCCCTCGGACTCAGCCCGGTCCCGGTAACGGTCCACCCGGTCGGTTGTTTGTGCCCGAGTCGGTTCGTCCCTGCTGTCCTCAAATGGTCCCACGCCAGCAAGATGGCTTGTCACCCTGGCGTGGCTCGGACAATGGCGTTTCTTCGCAGACGCTTTTGGTGGCCTGCCATGGCCGAGGATACTCGGGGTTTTGTTGCTGCCTGTCCAGTGTGTGCGCAGAATAAGAGTACCAATCGGCCCAGCTCTGGACTACTTCACCCCCTTCCTATTCCCCGCCACCATGGTCGCATCTGGCCCTGGACTTCGCCACGGGGTTGCCCGCTTCTGAGGGGAACACGGTCGTTCTGACTATCGTGGGACAGATTCAGCAAGTTCGCCCACTTTGTGCCAATTGCCAAGCTTCCTCTGCCTCGAGACGTCCGAGATCCTGGTTAGGAGGTTTTCAGGGTCCACGGTTTGCCCAGTGATATCGTTTCCGACCGTGGCCCTCAGTTTACCTCTGCTGTCTGGAAGTCCTTCTGTTTGGCCATTGGAGCTACTGTCAGTCTCACATCTGGTTTTCACCCCCAATCCAATGGTCAGGCGGAGAGAGCCAACCAGAAGATGGAATCAACGCTACGCTGTCTGGTCTCTTCCAACCCCACCTCCTGGGTCTCTCAGTTGCCTTGGGTTGAGTATGCCCACAATACTCTTCCACATCTGCCACTGGGATGTCTCCCTTCCAGTGCCTGTATGGCTACCAACCTCCCTGTTTCCTTCTCAGGAGAAGGGAGCTCTCAGTGCCTTCTGTTCAGGCCCATATTCGTCGTTGCCACCGGACCTGGCATCGGGCCAGAAAGGCACTCCTTAGAGTTTCGACCGGTATCAGCTCCAGGCGAATCGTCGCCGGATCCCCGCGTCCCACCTATACCATCGGAGATAGGGTTTGGTTGTACACGGGATCTTCCGTACGGACTGAGTCTAGGAAGTTGTTACCGAAGTTCATTGGTCCGTTTGTGGTGGAGAAGGTGATCAATCCAGTGGCAGTTCGACTCAAACCACCGAGGACGCTCAGAGTCCATCCCACCTTTCATGTCTCCTGCCTCAAGCCTGTCTTCCTCAGTCCTCTGTTGCCTCCTCCGCCCCCTCCTCCTCCTCCTCGGATGATCGGAGGTGGTCCTGCCTACCACGGTGCATCGCATCATGGATTCCAGACGGCGGGGCCGGGGTTTCCAGTATCTTGTGGACTGGGAGGGGTATGGCCCTGAAGAGAGGAGTTGGATTCCGCGGCGACAGGTCCTAGATGCGGACCTCATCAGTGACTTCTACCGCTCCATCCTGGCGCTCCGGGAGTCCGCCCGGTGGCGTCTGGCCGGAGGGGGTACTGTGACGATCCCGGCTGTCTGAGTCGGGTCCTGTCTGGTGACTAGTGTTCCTGTTCGTAATCTCCAGTTTCCCGAGGGTTCGGAACGCTCCGGGGAGCGCTCTTGTTTTCCGCACCTGCATCCCATCAGCAATCTGCACACCTGGTCCTGATCATCACCCTTCTTAGGCTCTGGCCCAACACCAGTTCCTGCCGGATCGTTAGCCATGAACAGTATGTTTGTCAGCGTATCAGTCTCTGAGCCATTAGTGTTAGTTTTGTTGTTTTGCACCTTTTTGACTTGCTGTGTACTGACCTCCGTTTTGTTCTGTCTGCAGTCTCCACCCGGAACCTTCACCCAACCTCTGCCTGATGGTCGGCGGCTGCCGAGCCAGTACCGGACCAACCACTGCACCCTCAACAACCCATCCACGCCACCCGCTCTGTTCCCTGGATTATTCAGCCTCACTCGGAATCTATTAATAAACACTCACCTTTGTCTCAACGTACCTTGTCCTGGTCTGCTTCTGGGTTCTGGCTTAGTTAACCGTGACATCCTGTCCAAATCAAATTGATTGTGAAGCTCAACAAAGTCACTTATAACTGTTTTGAACATCATGTGTGAATAATGGTAAAATCGGTCCAATGACTTGAATGGGATTTGACCCACAAGTGCTAAAACATTAGCATGTGGAAACAGTGCCAGGAAAGCTAAACCAAAGCATGGATTGCTGTCATACCTTGTCCATAGACTGCTGACAGGGTAATGAAACCAATATGACATGTTGTAACTTCTGTGTGTGTGTGTGTGTGTGTGTGTGTGTGTGTGTGTGTGTGTGTGTGTGTGTATGTGTGTGGTGTGTGTATGTGTGTGTATGTGTGTGTGTGTGTGTATGTGTGTGTGTGTATGTGTGTGTGTGTGTGTTTATGTATGTGTGTGTGTGTGTGTGTGTGTGTGTGTATGTATGTGTGTGTGTGTGTGTGTGTGTATATGTGTGTGTGTGTATGTATGTGTGTGTGTGTGTATGTGTGTGTGTGTGTGTGTGTGTGTGTGTGTGTGTGTGTAATACCATGGATAAAACAACTAAGATACACCCCTCGGCCTGCTTCCTCAAACCTGTCCCATCCTTGTCTCGTCTTTTACTTTTCTAAGCACGAACAAAAGACAGACGTACTGTTTGTTTTAACCTTCCCACCCATTCAAAACGGTAACGGTAATGCTTTAGCAAGGACGTTGTGTTGTTGTTTACCCACACCCCTTCATCTCTGTATCACGCTCCCCAGCAAGGACACACACACAAACACACACACACACACTCTGAACAGATGCTATCTAAACACAAGGCTTTTAACAGGTCTCCACCATCTGTGCTACCGTACCACCACCGCAAATTGAAATTTAGTTTTTTTTCTTCTCACTTTTAAAGCTCAGTGATGGCAAGTTTCCCAACCCAACCTCTCTTCTCAGAGACCCAAGTAACGACTAATACAAAGAGAAGACAGAGATGTTGTTCACTAATTTACTCCAAGTAGGGAAAGGATGGTGGGGTTGAAAAGTAATAAAGGGGAGTGTATATATATAAAAAATATATATAAAAAAAAAACATGGGGAATTGGAAGTGATGCAGACAATTACATTGATAGAAGATACAATCTATCTGCAATATTAAGCTGATCCATTCCCCCCGAAAAAAAAATAAAAAATAAAAAAATAGAGAAGACAGAGATCAGACTGAGGATAAATCAAGATGTTGAAATGTGTTAATTGGCCGATTGGTCGGGATGTAATCCTGTATATGAGTCATACAATTACTATTTGTTTTCAGGTGAACGAGGGGGGACGACAAGAGGGGAGGGCGAGGGGGAGCGGTGGTTCTTTCTGTACACTGCCCGAAAATATCTTTATAGTCAGATATCGATCAAAGACGCATATTTATTCTGCTAAATCCAAGATGATGAAGTCCTAAATGTGACTATTTCCTGTTTTCCTCTCTATAAAACATGATCACAACACTGGTGGTGAAAAAGAAAAGATCCATTGGGCTTCATTGTGTGATCACATTCAGCAGCTCCTAAAACAACATCGCTCTATTTGGTTTTATCCCTAGGTTGATTGACACTTAAATGTCACTAACTAAAATACATTTAGCTTCAAATGAATCTGTCCCAACTATTTATATGAAGGCACATTTTCAATGCCCTTTGGATTCTCTCTCTTAGAGAATAGTTCACAAACATCCCCAAGTCTGGTAAGGACAGCAAAACAGACACGCACACACACACACACACACAAACACACACACACACTCACACTCACACTCACACAAACATCCCCAAGTCTTCCAGGCCATCTGTGACAGGGAGTTTCTTGGAACCTTATCCTCCCTCAGATAATCCTTCCAGCCCTCTTTAAGGAGAACTGAACAGGAATCAATGAATCAGTGCCAATGCCGATTGTTGGTGATCTATTGAGATTCTATGTCGTGCCCACAGTTAACCCGGAGACGGTCTGTGCCCTCCCTACCTGTGCTTCCTCCATTGTCTGTCCTCTAGCCTTCTAACTGCCCTGTCAAAAATCCAATACAATTACCAAAGGATATTCAGAACTCAGATCTCCTTAAATTAAGAAGTGGGGGGGGGGTGTTGGATTGTGTTGTGTGGTGTGGTGGCGTTAGCTTCTGTGACGCCATTTGTCTGGCTTGGAACCAATGACAATTTGGCAGGAAGTCTCAGGAACAATGCTGATTGGTTGTGATCTGTGGTGTTGGGATTCTGCGGAGTGGTGTGGGCTTCCTGTTATGTGACATCATTTGGTCTGGTCTTGGCGCGGCCCTGACGGACTGGGCAGTGATATTTGCTTTCCCACCATGTGTCCTCTGTTCTCTGAGGCCAGATGGCTGTGTAGAGGCCACGCCCCTGACCGGGACTCCAACCCCACAACACAAAGAGAGAGGGCTGTATAGAGGCCACCCCCCAGCGACTGTCACTCCAACTCCACAACACAAAGAGAGAGGGCTGTATAGAGGCCACCCCCAGCGACTGTCACTCCAACCCCACAACACAAAGAGAGAGGGCTGTATAGAGGCCACCCCCAGCGACTGTCACTCCAACTCCACAACACAAAGAGAGAGGGCTGTATAGAGGCCACCCCCAGCGACTGTCACTCCAACTCCACAACACAAAGAGAGAGGGCTGTATAGAGGCCACCCCTCAGCGACTGTCACTCCAACTCCACAACACAAAGAGAGAGGGCTGTATAGAGGCCACCCCCAGCGACTGTCACTCCAACTCCACAACACAAAGAGAGAGGGCTGTATAGAGGCCACCCCCAGCGACTGTCACTCCAACTCCACAACACAAAGAGAGAGGGCTGTATAGAGGCCACCCCCAGCGACTGTCACTCCAACTCCACAACACAAAGAGAGAGGGCTGTATAGAGGCCACCCCCAGCGACTGTCACTCCAACTCCACAACACAAAGAGAGAGGGCTGTATAGAGGCCACCCCCCAGCGACTGTCACTCCAACTCCACAACACAAAGAGAGAGGGCTGTATAGAGGCCACCCCCCAGCGACTGTCACTCCAACTCCACAACACAAAGAGAGAGGGCTGTATAGAGGCCACCCCCCAGCGACTGTCACTCCAACCCCACAACACAAAGAGAGAGGGCTGTATAGAGGCCACCCCCAGCGACTGTCACTCCAACTCCACAACACAAAGAGAGAGGGCTGTATAGAGGCCACCCCCAGCGACTGTCACTCCAACTCCACAACACAAAGAGAGAGGGCTGTATAGAGGCCACCCCCAGCGACTGTCACTCCAACTCCACAACACAAAGAGAGAGGGCTGTATAGAGGCCACCCCCAGCGACTGTCACTCCAACTCCACAACACAAAGAGAGAGGGCTGTATAGAGGCCACCCCCCAGCGACTGTCACTCCAACTCCACAACACAAAGAGAGGGCTGTATAGAGGCCACCCCCAGCGACTGTCACTCCAACTCCACAACACAAAGAGAGAGGGCTGTATAGAGGCCACCCCCAGCGACTGTCACTCCAACTCCACAACACAAAGAGAGAGGGCTGTATAGAGGCCACCCCCAGCGACTGTCACTCCAACTCCACAACACAAAGAGCGAGGGCTGTATAGAGGCCACCCCCCAGCGACTGTCACTCCAACTCCACAACACAAAGAGAGGGGGCTGTATAGAGGCCACCCCCAGCGACTGTCACTCCAACCCCACAACACAAAGAGAGAGGGCTGTATAGAGGCCACCCCCAGCGACTGTCACTCCAACTCCACAACACAAAGAGAGAGGGCTGTATAGAGGCCACCCCCAGCGACTGTCACTCCAACTCCACAACACAAAGAGAGAGGGCTGTATAGAGGCCACCCCCCAGCGACTGTCACTCCAACTCCACAACACAAAGAGAGAGGGCTGTATAGAGGCCACCCCCCAGCGACTGTCACTCCAACTCCACAACACAAAGAGAGAGGGCTGTATAGAGGCCACCCCCCAGCGACTGTCACTCCAACTCCACAACACAAAGAGAGAGGGCTGTATAGAGGCCACCACCCAGCGACTGTGACTCCAACCCCACAACACAAACAGAGAGAGAGAGAGAGAGAGAGAGAGACAGACAGACAGACAGACAGACAGACAGACAGACAGACAGACAGACAGACAGACAGACAGACAGACAGACAGACAGACAGACAGACAGACAGACAGACTCAGAAACACAAAGAAACAGACAGAAAGAAACAAACTCTCTCTTACACACAAACTCCACCTTGTCAATGTTACCATCGATCAGGAGGGATGGAGAGAAAGAGGAAACAACAGATCAGGTTATAACCTCAAAACCCTTTATGAAGCGTCCTGATAGAATGCAGCAGATAGAAAACAGGAAAAGTGAATGTATTATGATTTGCTGTGGGCAGATCAAAGATACATTATTTTCTCTGTGAAACTCCTCTTGTTTGTTCTGTGAGAAGCATCATCCTGAGGCTCCTTCTCCCTGTGGAGCCGCTCACTCCCTTCCACTCTCTTCTCTCACTCTCTCTTTTTCTCCCTTGCTTCTTTCTCTCCCATCATCTCTCATCTCTCACTCCTCTCTCACTCCTCTCTTCTCCTCTTTATTTTTCTCTTATCACTCACCCTTTCTCTCTGTCGCCCTCTCTTTCACTCTCACGCTCCCCGTCTCTCTTTCATCTCTCACTCTCTCTTTCCCCTGGTCCCTCGCTCTCTCTATCTCATCATCACACCTTCTGTTTACCTCTAACCTCTCTCGGTCCTCCTGAGGCCATTTCAAGGCAGCATTGAACAGAACTTAATGCATTAAGACTACGTCAGGGATCTATAGAATGAAAGGCTGTGGTTGTAAAGGTTGTGAGGTTTGGGCCATTGGACTGAACAGGAAGTGTTGTATAATTAGGAGAAGAGAAAGAGAGACCTGCATAGTGACTGTAATGAAGCCTCATCAGACGGTCTAGCCCCATTAGACGGTCTAGCCCCATCAGACGACGGTCTAGCCCCATCACGGTCTAGCCCCATCAGAGGGTCTAGCCCCATCAGATGGTCTAGCCCCATCAGACGGTCTAGCCCCATCAGACGGTCTAGCCCCATCAGACAGTCTAGCCCCATCAGACAGTCTAGCCCCATCAGACGGTCTAGCCCCATCAGACAGTCTAGCCCCATCAGACAGTCTAGCCCCATCAGACGGTCTAGCCCCATCAGACAGTCTAGCCCCATCAGACAGTCTAGCCCCATCAGACGGTCTAGCCCCATCAGACAGTATAGCCCCATCAGACGGTCTAGCCCCATCAGACAGTATAGCCCCATCAGACGGTCTAGCCCCATCAGACAGTATAGCCCCATCAGACAGTCTAGCCCCATCAGACAGTATAGCCCCATCAGACAGTATAGCCCCATCAGAGCGGTCTAGCCCCATCAGACAGTATAGCCCCCATCAGACAGTATAGCCCCATCAGACAGTATAGCCCCCATCAGACAGTCTAGCCCCATCAGACAGTCTAGCCCCATCAGACGGTCTAGCCCCATCAGACAGTCTAGCCCCATCAGACGGTCTAGCCCCATCAGACAGTATAGCCCCATCAGACGGTCTAGCCCCATCAGACAGTCTAGCCCCATCAGACGGTCTAGCCCCATCAGACAGTCTAGCCCCATCAGACGGTCTAGCCCCATCAGACTGTAACCAGGAGAGGCTGTAGGGCAGGCTATCAGTCCTATTTACAGATGAAGTGCACTGTGACAGGGTCTGTGCTGTCCTTTGTTCTACACTGAATGGAGGTTATGTGGTGAAAATCAATCTCTATATGACCAGACAAAGTGGAAGTGGTCACATTACAGATGTAGGATCCTCATTTGAGCCAGTTTGCTCTAGCAGGAAAATAATCCTGCAGCAACAGGAAATATGAATTATTTGGATTATAATTAATGGACATTTTTGTAGGAGTTAATACATTTTTCGTAAGGGAAAATCAGGTCTGTCGTGTAATTCAGAACCGCAATTCTCAATTTCTTCCTGTTACACTTAACCATAAAATTTTTACAACAAGTGGTTAGATGTAGCAATTTATGTTCTTCTTTCTCAGAGAGAGCGAGAGAGAGAGAGAGAGAGAGAGAGAGAGAGAGAGAGAGAGAGAGAGATATGAGTAGCCGATCAAGCAAGGAGACAGAGAGAGTGTGAGAGAGAGAGAGAGAGAGAGAGAGAGAGAGAGAGAGAGAGAGAGAGAGAGAGAGACCCTCCACACCACGAGAGATGAGAGATTGTTAGATTAATGGTTTTCCACCAAACAGAAAAATAACAAGATATCTCTCCCATTGCAGACGGAGGTGGAGGAGGTCATCAACCACAGTGAAGCTGCCTCTGAATGCTTCCCAAATGGCAATCTATTCCCTATAAAGTGCATAACGTTTGACCAGTGCCCATAGGACCCAGGTGAAAACTAGTGCACTATAAAGGGAATAGGGTACCATTTGGGAAACAAACACCCTCTATCTCTCTGTGGCAGTTCAATTAAAAAGAAGGTGCTTGACTGTCCATTGAGAGTTTAGTAATTAATCAAAGTCTTCTCTTTAAACTTGCCCTATTTTTTTCACATTCAATTTAATCCGCTGATCTCCAGGGTGACGTGTGCAAAGGGGCCTTCTTTCTCATGTGTCTTAATTACTCTGAGATCGTTGATATCCCTCCACACCGTCTGGAAATCTTTTTACAGCTGAACAGATAAGTCCCTGTGCTTCTGTCCGTGCTGCTACACACACACACACACACACACACACACACATACACGTACACACACACACACACACACACACACACACACACACACACACACACACACACACACACACATACACATACACATACACACACACAAACACACACACGCACAAGCACACACTCACAAGCACACACACACACACAGCTCTCACACTGTGTTTAATGACGGACAGCTAGTCGGCTGAGGGCTGAGGGAAAGAAAGGGCCATGTTCCGATCATCCCTGGGCTTTATAGTAATGATCCTCAGCCACCCGTAATGAATGTCAAAATGAGCTCCTTCAGAAAATATTTTAATTTCAAAGCAAAGCGGGCTGTACTTTATTAACATCAGTTATTAATGTGAGTGAGAAGCTGCAGTGCTCTGCTCATCGGCTGTTCAACTAGTTGTTCCTATAATGAGTCTGGGCAGCATGGCCAGCCCTAGCCTTCTACACATTTTGACATGGGGGCGCAGAGAAAATGTTGCAGTTTTAAAGCAGGTTTGCTGCAATTCTACACATTTTGACATGGGGTGGAAAGAAGATATAGCAATTTTCTAACTAATTTCATGCAATTCTACTCATTTTGCCATGAGGCGTGTCACGATTCAGACAGACGACAAGAGGACCACAATTGCGTCACACCAGAAAGTTTATTTAAACTTAAAGGGAAAGGGATGTAGGGAGTGAGTGAAGGCTCCAGGGGTATCCCGTCCGATGTGCTGGGTCTGTGCCTCCCCCCAGTGGCAGCGATGGCGTCCGATGACGCCGGTGGTTGGTGGTCCAGAAGTCCTGGGGGGAGGAAACACAGACACAACGGGGCGGAATGAAACCAGGCAGCAGTACAGTTCAAGGGAAATCCAAAATACGTAGTAGCAAGGCAGAAGGCTGGTCAGAGTTACCGGGATTGAAGAGTAGTCAGGAGTCGTAATGGCAGAAGCAGGTCTGGATCTCCTGAGGCAGAAGAGTATCCAAAAACCAGGCAGGTCCGGGGTCACAAAACCAGGGTGAGCCAGAAGCGCGAGCAAACAGGTTCCGGGTGTGAGCTTTGCAGACGATCTGACACCGGAGAGCTGAAAGACAGGGCCTTAAATACTGGGAGAGGTTAGTGGGTAATGCAGCGCAGCTGGCAGAGTAATTAGAGCCGAGCAGAGCAGGGACAGGTGGAGCTAGTTAGGCTGAGTAGAGAGAGGGAGGTGAGCAGAGTGGAAGCTAGTGGAAACCAATTAAGGTGGTAACCCGGTGGAGTGAGAGGGCTCATGACAGAACCCCCCAAGGGACGGCCCCAGAAGTCCCAAGAGCAACACCACGCCGGGCGGGAGGAGGGGAGCCGGAGGAGGGCTAGAACTCCTCCGAACGGTCCGAGTGAACGTCCTCATCCTCGGAGGAAGCCGGAGGGCCGTGGTCGGGGAGATGGGACAGGTCCCGAGACAGGATCAGGCACAGGACAGGAAGCCGAGCGGGCCGGACGGTTAGGGACCCCTCTGGGGCGGCCCCTACGGATTGCAGGTTGATCAGGATGCCGTTGGTGGAAAGCGGTGATGAGAGTCCTATCCACAATCCGACTAGCTGGCACCCAGGTCCTTTCCTCAGGTCCATAGCCCTCCCAGTCAATGAGGTACTGGAGACCCCTACCCCTCCGTCTGGACCGAAGCAGGCGGCGGACGGTGTAAACCAGACCACCATCGACGAGCCGTGGAGGAGGAGGGCAAGGCGCAGCAGGGACCAGCGGACTCCTGGGCACAGGCAGGGGCTGCAGCAATCCGGCTGGGGGGCTGGCAGAACGACTTGTGTTGGTTGCAGATGGGGCAGGCTTGGACGAATTCCCGTACATCCTTCCTCAGAGAGGGCCACCAGAACCTCTGGGCGAGCAGGTTGTAAGTGCGGGTGGAGCCAGGGTGACAAGCTAGGCGGGAGTCATGTCCCCACTGAACGACCTGGGACCTCAGGTCTTCGGGGACAAAAGGCGGTCAGCTGGGCAAGTGCTGGGACCTGGCTGGTTACGGAGAGCCTCCAGCACCTGTTCCTCAACAGCCCAGGTCAGAGCTGCAACGATGCAGGGACTTGGCAGAATCGACACGGGTCCTTGGAGGGTCAGGAGCGGAGTTAGTAGGTACTGGCCGAGGGGGAGTGCGGCGGCAAGCAGGCAGGTTCGGTGGCAGTCCTCTCCCCACTCCCTGATCACCCCGGTCACCCAGTCGAGCTGAGGGTTGTGCCGGCGGAGCCATGGGTAACCCAGGATGAGGGGTTGGCCTGGAGAGGGGAGCAGGTGAAACTGGATAGTTTCTTGATGGTTTCCGGACAGACCCATCGAGACCGGGGCCGTGACATGAGTGACCGATCCGAGTAAGTGTCCGTCCAGTGCCCGGGCAGGAATAGGAGGTGTCAAACGGAGGTTCTCCAGTCCCAGTTGGCGTGCCAGCTTGATGTCCATTATGTTGGCTTCGGCGCCAGAATCCACCAGAGCAGCCAGGGTGTGAGTTGAGTCAGGGAGGCGGAGGTGAACTTGCAGCAGGGGTTTGCGGTCGGAGGACTGGATGGTCATTGAACTCAACCGGACTCCCCCTATGCCCGGTGAGCTTCGGCCCTTTAAAGGGCAGGTTACCACACGATGTCCATCACCTCCACAATAGAGGCAGAGGTTTGAGGTGAAGCGTCGCTGGCGCTCTGCAGGAGTGAGAGAGGCTCGCCCAATCTCCATAGGCTCAGACTGATCAAGCTGACCTGGGTGAGTGGCAGTAGATGACAGGAGCCCAGTCGGATCTCTCCGAATGCCGGTAGTAGGTGGACCTTGGCGCCCCTCCCACGACGACGGGTCTGTATCCTACTGTCGATCCTGACAGTCAGTGCGATGGCTTCATCAAGAGTGGAAGGCAGTTCATGGGAGACCAACTCGTCCTTGATATAGTCAGCCAAACTATGGAAGAACGCGTCCTACCAACGATGGTGTGTTCCAAGAACTTCGTCTAGCCAGGGTTCGGAAGTCGATGGAATGGTCTGCGACTGTACGTCTGCCTTGTCGAATACTGAACAGTTCACGAGACGCCTCTGCGGTTGGGGAATCCAGGTCAAACACCTTCAGCATCTCCTCAGCAAACAGGTCGAAGGTTGCACATGCGGGGGTTTGACGTTCGAACTCTGCTGTTCCCCAGAGTCGAGCTCGGCCCGTCAGGTGAGTGATGGCATACCCAACTTTAGCCCCCTCCGTGGCGAAGGTCCTTGGCTGCAAGGAGAACTGAAGTCGGCAGCTAGTCAGGAATGGCCGGACCTGGGTTGAATCGCCGTTGAACCGCTCGGGGTTTCCAATCTTGGGTTCCGGAGCAGCGGCTGCAATGACCGGGGCAGGTAACTCGGGGGCAGGGCTGGTGGGCAGACTGGCTGCGGTAAGGTTGGTGAGGAGTTGGATGATCCTGGCGAGTTGTTGTTGCTGCTGCTGGGACTGCTGCTGGTGCTGCTGGAACTGCTGATGCTGTTGGTGGCCGACCTGAAGCAGAGAGGTGATGTCGCCGCTCATGCGGCCTAGCTCTCTCTCAGTGTGTTCCAGGCGTAGCATGGCGGTGGGTTGCTCAGGTTCTTCGGTTTCCATGTCGGGGGAAGTGTGCGCTGAGTCCATGATGGTCAGATCGTACTGTCACGATTCAGACAGACGACAAGAGGACCACAATTGCGTCACACCAGAAAGTTTATTTAAACTTAAAGGGAAAGGGATGTAGGGAGTGAGTGAAGGCTCCAGGGGTATCCCGTCCGATGTGCTGGGTCTGTGCCTCCCCCAGTGGCAGCGATCGTCCGATGACGCCGGTGGTTGGTGGTCCAGAAGTCCTGGGGGAGGAAACACAGACACAACGGGGCGGAATGAAACCAGGCAGCAGTACAGTTCAAGGGAAATCCAAAATACGTAGTAGCAAGGCAGAAGGCTGGTCAGAGTTACCGGGATTGAAGAGTAGTCAGGAGTCGTAATGGCAGAAGCAGGTCTGGATCTCCTGAGGCAGAAGAGTATCCAAAAACCAGGCAGGTCCGGGGGTCACAAAACCAGGGTGAGCCAGAAGCGCGAGCAAACAGGTTCGGGTGTGAGCTTTGCAGACGATCTGACACCGGAGAGCTGAAAGACAGGGCCTTAAATACTGGGAGAGGTTAGTGGGTAATGCAGCGCAGCTGGCAGAGTAATTAGAGCCGAGCAGAGCAGGGACAGGTGGAGCTAGTTAGGCTGAGTAGAGAGAGGGAGGTGAGCAGAGTGGAAGCTAGTGGAAACCAATTAAGGTGGTAACCCGGTGGAGTGAGAGGGCTCATGACAAGGCGGGGAGAAAAGTGTGCAGTTTTACAGCAAATGTTCTTGCAATTCTACACATTTTACCATAGGGTGGAGAGAAATGTTTGTAGTTTAAAGCTAATTTCCTGCAATTCTACACATGATGCCATGTTTCTTCACTATCTAATCATGGCATGGGGTTGTTTAATGACATGCCTGTACTGTATTTGTTTAAAATCTATCACTTGATGGTTTCATTTCAGAGAGACAATTATTATTATATACATTACTGGTCAAAAGTTTTAGAACACCTACTCATTCAAGGGTTTTTCTTTATTTTTTTACTATTTTCTACATTGTATAATAATAGTGAAGACATCAAAACTATGAAATAACACATACGGAATCATGTAGTAACCAAACAAGTGTTAAACAAATCAAAATATATTTTATATTTGAGATTCGTCAAATAGCCACCCTTTGCCTTGATGACAGCTTTGCACACTCTTGGCATTCTTTCAACCAGCTTCATCTGGAATGCTTTTCCAACAGTCTTGAAGGAGTTCCCACATATGCTGAGCACTTGTTGGCTGCTTTTCCTTCACTCTGCGGTTCGACTCATCCCAAACCATCTCAATTTGTTTGAGGTCGGGGGATTGTGGAAGCCAGGTCATCTGATGCAGCACTCCATCACTCTACTTCTTGGTAAAATAGCCCTTACACAGCCTGGAGGTGTGTTGGGTCATTGTCCTGTTGGAAAACAAATGATAGTCCCACTAAGCCCAAACCAGATGGGATGGCATATCGCTGCAGAATGCTGTGGTAGCCTTTCTGTTTAAGTGTGCCTTGAATTCTAAATAAATCACAGACAGTGTCACCAGCAAAGCACCCCCACACCATAACACCTCCTCCTCCATGCTCTACGGTGGGAAATACACATGCGGAGATCATCTGGTCACCCACACGGTGTCTCACAAAGACACAGCGGTTGGAACCAAAAATCTCAAATTTGGACTCCAGACCAAAGGACATTTTTCTTGGCCCAAGCAAGTCTCTTCTTATTATTTGTGTCCTTTAGTAGTGGTTTCTTTGCAGCAATTCGACCATGAAGACCTGATTCATACAGTCTCCTCTGAACAGTTGATGTTGAGATGTGTCTGTTACTTGAACTCTGTAAAGCATTTATTTGGGCTGCAACTTCTGAGGCTGGTAACTCTAATGAACTTATCCTCTGCAGCAGAGGTAACTCTGGGTCTTCCATTCCTGTGGCGGTCCTCATGAGAGCCAGTTTCGCGACTGCACTTGAAGAAACTTTCAAAGCTCTTTACATTTTCCGTATTGACTGACCTTCATATCTTAAAATAATGATGGACTGTCGTTTCTCTTTGCTTATTTGAGCTGTTCTTGCCATAATATGGACTTGGTCTTTTACCAAATAGGGCTATCTTCTGTATACCACCCCTACCTTGTCACAACACAACTGATTGGCTCAAACATATTAAGAAGGGAAGAAATGCCACAAATTAACTTTTAAGAAGGCACACCTGTTAATTGAAATGCACCTCATGAAGCTGGTTGAGAGAATGCCAAGAATGTGCAAAGCTGTCATCAAGGCAAAGGGTGGCTACTTTGAAGAATCTCAAATGTAAAAACTAGTTTCATTTGTTTAACACTTGTTTGGTCACTACATTATTCCAAATGTATTATTTCATAGTTTTGATGTCTTCACGTTTATTCTACAATGTAGAAAATAGTAAAAATAAAGAAAAACCCTTGAATGAGTAGGTGTTCTAAAACTTTTGACCGGTAGTGTATACAGTCATGGTCAAAAGTTTTGAGAATGACAGAGGTATTGGTCTTCACAAAGTTCACTGCTTCAGTGTTATGATATATTTTCGTCAGATGTTACCATGGTATACTGAAGTATAATTACAAGCATTCCATAAGTGCCAAAGGCTTTTATTGACAATTACATTAAGTTTATGCAAAGAGACACAGGACTGATGGTAGCGCTCACCTTGTCTTCTCCAGACAAGGTGTTTTCCGGATGCCCCAAACAATCGGAAAGGGGATTCATCAGAGAAAATGACTTTACCCCAGTCCTCAGCAGTCCAATCCCTGTACCTTTTGCAGAATATCAGTCTGTCCCTGATGTTTTTCCTGGAGAGAAGTGGCTTCTTTGCTGCCCTTCTTGACACCAGGCCATCCTCCAAAAGTATTTGCCTCACTGTGCGTGCAGATGCACTCACACCTGCCTGCTGCCATTCCTGAGCAAGCTCTGCACTGGTGGTGCCCCGATCCCGCAGCTGAATCAACTTTAGGAGACGGTCCTGGCGCTTGCTGGACTTTCTTGAGTGCCCTGACGCCTTCTTCACAACAATTGAACCTCTCTCCTTGAAGTTCTTGATGATCCGATAAAGGGTTGATTTAGGTGCAATCTTACTAGCAGCAATATCCTTGCCTGTGAAGCCCTTTTTGTGCAAAGCAATGATGACGGCACATGTTTCCTTGCAGGTAACCATGGTTAACAGAGGAAGAACAATGATTTCAAGCACCACCCTCCTTTTAAAGCTTCCAGTCTGTTATTCTAACTCAATCAGCATGACAGAGTGATCTCCAGCCTTGTCCTCGTCAACACGGTCACCTGTGTTAATGAGAGAATCACTGACATGATGGCAGCTGGTCCTTTTGTGGCAGGGCTGAAATGCAGTGGAAATGTTTTTTGGGGATTAAGTTCATTTTCATGGCAAAGAGGGACTTTGCAATTAATTGTAATTCATCTGATCACTCTTCATGACATTCTGGAATATATGCAAATTGCCATCATCAAAACTGAGGCAGCAGACTTTGTGAAAATTAGTATTTGTGTCATTCTCCAAACTTTTGACCATGACTGTATATATATATATATATATATATATTTATTTTTTTAAACTAGGGAAGTCAATTAAGATCAAATTCTTATTTACAATGATGGCCTCCTGTGGGGACGGGGGCTGGGATTAAAAATGTAAATGTAGGACAAAACACACATCACGACAAGAGAGACACCACAACACTACATAAAGAGAGACCTAAGACAACAACACAACATGGCAGCAACACAACATGACAACAACACGGTAGGGATGTGTGCAGTGTTGCCAACTAATTTTCAGGGGAAGTTGCTAGAGGCACGTCGATTTGCTGCTAAAAGTTGCTAAATGACGTTGTGATGTCATTGCGTGATGACGTCATTACGTAAAATACACAATAATGTTACTCAAATTGACTGGCCATCTCGGCGAAAAATATGATTTGACATTTGCTAGTTTAGATTTGTTTGTTTATTATTACATATTTTTATTTGTAAAAGTAATATAAACACAACACATTTTATATGATCAGATATTTTTATTTTTAAACACAACACATTGAATTATTGAACAATTACACATTACACATTATTGAACAATTACATTTTATTTATTTTCTTTTTAACTAGTAAACCTACACATTCTGAACAATTATAGTTTTAAGCAGTGTATTGGTAGTTAGTTAACATGCTACCTAACTGATCAACAATTATAGGTACAAGCTAATAACAAGGTATATATGCTATCTTACTGAACAAGCAACTTAACTCAAATAATGATGTGTGCGCTAGGCATCTCTCTCCAGCTCTCTCCAGGTTGTTGTGCTGCTTGGCTGGCTAGCTGCTCAATGGTTTCCTCCAGATATTGCCACTGTTCTCGCTCACACTGCAGTGCACACTGCCACCATCAGCTGTATGTCTCCGCCAGTTCCAGAAAGTCCACTCCTTGCATACGTACTGTAAATATGACGAATCATAGATTGGCAAGAAAACCCTCTTCATCTTCACTGTCCAACTGCATTGTCACAGAGCTGGAACCAGCAGAAGAGGATGGAGTGGCCTTGAAGCTGTATGATGCTGTGGTGCCAAACTGCTTGGTAGTTTATGCTTGTAACAGGTATCACCAGCCAGCTTCAGTCCACCAGGAGTATGGAGCTGAGAGTGTGCAGTGACGTTCTATTTCTTAACTTTGACTTGACCACACTCATTTGACTGAACAGCCGTTCAACCTCCGCATTTGAGTGTGGCAAGGAGAGGGCAGCGAGTGCAGCTTTGCACAGTTCTTCAAATGGATTTTTGACCCGGAAGAGTCCGTGTAGTTATTCACTTCACTCCAAAACTCGACTGTATTTTTTTTTCGACTATATATTTCTCCATTGGGAAACAGTTGTATCAGTTGCTTGGTGCTGGTACCCCAGTAGCTCAGCTACTTCAATCATTTCAGTGGTGCCATTATTACGCTTTAGTGTTTCCTTAAATGGCTGCTAAATGGCATATTATTATTATTATTATTATTATTATTATTATTTTTATTATTATCCTTAACACTGAACAAGGCCATGTTTCGCAAGGCTTCTAGGTTGTCTGCGAACCTTGCTTGCAGCTCCTTGCTTAAAGCAACGATGTAGTTGATGCACTGTCTCCGAATGACCTGTTTTCGTACTCTGGCGCAAGACTGAGTTGGTACACCGTGCTCTCTTAAAGGTACCCAAGGTACGATGATGGACTGAGATGTCCATCAATGGCATCCTTCAGGAAATCCATTTTTTTGCCATAGGGTTGACAACTCTGCTGCAAATTGATGTTAAGAGGTGTACCAGATTGTCCAAAAGCTTGACAGGATCTGTTTGCTCTCCCTCAAATGACTTCACTGCAACTTGTACATCAGACAGGGTTGATTTCAAGAATGTCAGGTAGACATAATATAATAATAATAATAATAATAATAATAATAATATGCCATTTAGCAGACGCTTTTATCCAAAGCGACTTACAGTCATGTGTGCATACATTTTTAGTTGGTCTTGTTCATGTACATGGCGTGGAGCACATCCGCCATGTAGCAATGCTCGCTGGCCTTGGTCAACTCAAAGTGGAGTTTCAGTTCTTCCCACTGGCTCAATATACGAGTTACCGCAGGCTCAATCGATAGCCAACGTGTGGCACACACTTTGGTGATCTGCAGGGGTTTCTGGCCACAATTAATGGTGGCATACACTGCTTTGTACGCCTCGCGGCGTTTTGGGGAAATCGAAAACCAGTTGTAGGTTTCCCTGACTAAGTACTCAACACTCATAGGGATGGTTTCATTGGATGCTGCACTGACAGCCAATTGTAAAGAATGACACACACAGCGGATGAGTACCGAATTGGGCAATGCACATTCTTCCTTTAAAATCTTGTGCACCCCGTTGTGCACCCCAGTCATCACGGACGCATTATCAGTGCCAATACCCTGAAGATTCTCTTTTTTAAGGTTACACTTCTCAAGAAACTCAACTACCGCCTTTGCTATTGATCTGGCATCGCCCCCTCCAATTCAACCAGCCCGAGAAATGTGGACACAACGGCTCTTTTTTTTAGCACTGAAATACCGAATCACCACACCCAGGTATTTCGAGACACTGACATCAGTGGACTCATCCAAAACGAGACTGAACTTCTCATCCCCCACATCTGATGTTACCCTTTTGAGAAAATAAGGAGCCAATACTCCCCTAATCGTTTCTGTGCACTTGGTGCATATGAAAGTTTGTTGCTGCCACAGAATCTGATCAGCTCTGCAAGCCATACCTAAATGGTCGCATGCTAGCAGCGAACAATGCTCTGCAATGGCCATTGCCATAGTAGCTTCTGCGCTTTTGCAGTTATCCACTTTCTTAACCAACTGTGGTAATGTAGACTGCGTTGCGGGGTTGTATGGTTTAGATTTATTTGTATGCTTTGCTGTAGCACAATGTTTTTTGATGTCATACATTTTTGCAAGCATATCTGATTTGCAGTACGCACAGTATGCCCGACAATCATCCCCAATTACTTTTCAAAAGTTGCTAAAAGTTCCAAATAAATGTGTTGCTAGGTGCTGTTTGAAAAAAAAAGTTGCCAGGGTAGTCTGAAAAGTTGCTAAATCTAGCAACAAAATTGCTAAGTTGGCATCACTGGATGTGTGAGCTGTGGGGACCTTTAACATATAATGTGACAGGCAGAACGGGTGTTGTATGTGGAGGATGAGGGTTGCAGTAGGTATCTCAGATAGGGGGGAGTGAGGTCTAAGAGGGTTTTATAAATGAGCATCAACCAGTGGGTCTTGCGCCGGGTATACAGAGATGGCCAGTTTACAGAGAAGTAAAGAGTGCAGTGATGTGTCCTATAAGGAGCATTGGTGGCAGATCTGATGGCCGAATGGTAAAGAACATCTAGCCGCTCGAAAGCACCCTTACCTGCCGATCTATAAATTATGTCTCCATAATCTAGCATTGGGGTAGGATGGTCATCTGAATCAGGGTTAGTTTGGCAGCTGGAGTGAAAGAGGAGCGACTACGATGGAGGAAACCAAGTCTAGATTTAACCTTAGCCTGCAGCGTGGATATGTGCTGAGAGAAGGACTAGCCATACTCCCAAGGGGGTGTTCAGAACAAGGTTTTGGAGGTTTTGGAGGTGTTCAGAACAAGGTTAAGGGCAGAGAAAGCTTGCTGGAGCGTTTAACACAGAATCCGGGGAGGGGCCAGCTGATTTCATGACTGTATCAATCTGTATATAAATAAATGGATGAGAGAGCATCCTAAGTTAAAAAGGTTGAGAGATAATGATCATGTTTCTTTCGCAATGACCTCACTCTCAAAGAAATAAGTAGTACTGCTAGGATTTACACAGTCAAATGTAACACACAACTACATTTTTAATAAGAACTGTACAAATGATATATATCGCAGTCAAATATACAGGGTACAAACGTTCCATTACAGCTAAACAATGGATATATAGCGTTTTGCAAAAATAATTACGATTCATAAACATCTAAAGTCTATGAATTAAAAACCTGAGATCAGCAATATTTTACACACACATGAAGGTACCCATAAGCAATAATTTCGGATGAAAAAAGGCAAATGTGAAAAATGTGGTGGATATATCTATTTGGAAATAAACTCATTCAAATGCTTCAAATAAGTTAATAGATCCGATTTCTTGGGAGTAAGCTGAACGAATTAAAAACACTGCTGTCTGAGGTTAAATGTTAACCTTCTGACATATTCGGACATACTGTATTTCTGACACATTTCCAGCGTCTTCTGTCAGTAAGTACGGAAAGATATTCACATAAAGCTTGAGGTAGAGATGAGATACGAGCGTAAAACTGCCTTCAACAATTTTCGGAGTATTATGTTAATAAGCTAGATCTTAGATAGATCTTGAGCTTGAGGTAAAAGCTAAAGCAGGTTTAGGCTATAAGTACAGTCTGATATTCACCTGTTCTGAAGTTTGAAGTACACTCTTCTGTTGCCCTTACCTTTCTTTCTTGCACTAACACTTGTCTTTTCTAACTAGCACTGACTTTGCTGACAGCTGCTTTATTTACGAAACGTTTGACTTACTATGACTGTGATGTGTGGTTGTCTCACCTACATAAGCACGTCTGCTAAATGACTACAATTTATGTTGAGATGGGAGCATAAAACTGCTTTTAAACACTTTTCTGAGTATCACGTTTATAAGACAGATCAGATTTTGAGGTAAAAGCTGTAACTGTTTTAGGCTATAATGTCAGAAAATCACCTGTCCTGAAGCTTGCAGTAGAGATGGGAGCACCATTAAACACCATTCCAACACTATTCAGGGTTATCACATTTTCTAGATTAAGCTAGCATAGCTCCTTAGAGTGCCTTCAGATATCTCCTCACTGAAATATCTCCTCACTGTAATATTATCCAATCCTTATTAAGATGATCCCACAGACATGTTGTCTAAAGTTGGAATATAAAACTTTGAATTAATGTTTCATGAATATTTGAATGGTTTTTTGTCACCCACTCAGTGAGTGGAATGCCTATTGCTTGCTTGCAGCCAGAGTACGAACATGGGAAAGAATACTATTATACACTCATCAATAAATTAATGGGAAAGTTTAACCAGATATAAATTCTCATTCTCAACCATGAAAAATCATGCATAACTTACATTAGCTAGTATTATCATGATTCGGTAACACTTCCTGTGAATCTCCTCTTCATCAAGCATTATAAGCACATTTGGTGCTTATGAGTTATGCATAATGCACTATAATACACAAATATAAGTGTTAATAACTGCTCATGAACATCTACTGTACATCTAAGTGTTACCATCAATTCTCTCCTCTGACTCTTTACACACATTCAATCTGATTGGCTTGAGTCTCTTGACCAATGATACGATGCCAGGAAGAACAGTGCAGATACTTGACAATGACCCAAAAATCCACTTTGTGAGAGCGTGTGCGAGTGTGCGTGCATGTGTGTGCTTGTCCCGTGTGGCTCAGTTGGTAGAGCGTGGCGCTTGCAACGCCAGGGTTGTGGGTTCGATTCCCACGGGGGACCAGTACGAAAATGTATGCACTCACTAACTGTAAGCTGCTTGGGATACAAGCGTCTGCTAAATGATTAAAATGTGTGCACTTGTGTGTTTTTGATGCTTAAAATAATCCATAAATCTTTACCAAGTTATTATTAATAGACCTGTCACATTAAAAAGTTATTTATTTGATATCTTCTTACATTGTGTTTGATCTTTTTTATCTGCAGAGAGAGGAACTACGTCAGGGTAGAACAATCAGTCTTTGAGTGTAGCTTGAGGTCCACGACGACAACGCCAGTGGGATGGTTAAAATAAAACCAGGGACTAAAATAAACTAAATGTAAGAGATCCAATCTGAACTGGAGGAATATTAAATCATCTTTTTCACTCTGCTCTAGATATGCCTTGTCAGCTGTTATCTACACTTGTCTTATATCTATCTCATAGGAAACAACAGACACTAGGGATGCTACTGTATCTAATCTATCTAACCATCTATCTACTGTATTTAACTACTGTATCTAATCTATCTAACCATCTATCTACTTTATTTAACTACTGTATCTAATCTATCTAGCCATCTATCTACTGTATTTAACTACTGTATCTAATCTATCTAACCATCTATCTACTGTATTTAACTACTGTATCTAATCTATCTAGCCATCTATCTATTGTATTTAACTACTGTATCTAATCTATCTAACCATATATCTACTGTATTTAACTACTGTATCTAATCTATCTAACCATCTATCTACTGTATTTAACTACTGTATCTAATCTAACCATCTATCTACTGTATTTAACAACTGTATCTAATCTATCTAACCATCTATCTACTGTATTTAACTACTGTATCTAATCTAACCATCTATCTACTGTATTTAACTACTGTATCTAATCTATCTAAACATCTATCTACTGTATTTAACTACTGTATCTAATCTAACCATCTATCTACTGCATTTAACTACTGTATCTAATCTATCTAGCCATATACCTACTGTATTTAACTACTGTATCTAATCTATCTAGCCATCTATCTACTGTATTTAACTACTGTATCTAATCTATCTAACCATATATCTACTGTATTTAACTACTGTATCTAATCTATCTAGCCATATATCTACTGTATTTAACTACTGTATCTAATCTATCTAGCCATCTATCTACTGTATTTAACTACTGTATCTAATCTATCTAACCATCTATCTACTGTATTTAACTACTGTATCTAATCTATCTAGCCAACTATCTACTGTATTTAACTACTGTATCTAATCTATCTAACCATCTATCTACTGTATTTAACTACTGTATCTAATCAATCTAACCATATATCTACTGTATTTAACTACTGTATCTAATCTATCTAGCCATCTATCTACTGTATCTAACTACTGTATCTAATCTATCTAACCATCTATCTACTGTATTTAACTACTGTATCTAATCTAACCATCTATCTACTGTATTTAACTACTGTATCTAATCTATCTAAACATCTATCTACTGTATTTAACTACTGTATCTAATCTAACCATCTATCTACTGTATTTAACTACTGTATCTAATCTATCTAGCCATATATCTACTGTATTTAACTACTGTATCTAATCTATCTAGCCATCTATCTACTGTATTTAACTACTGTATCTAATCTATCTAACCATATATCTACTGTATTTAACTACTGTATCTAATCTATCTAACCATATATCTACTGTATTTAACTACTGTATCTAATCTATCTAGCCATCTATCTACTGTATTTAACTACTGTATCTAATCTATCTAATAATCTATCTACTGTATTTAACTACTGTATCTAATCAATCTAACCATATATCTACTGTATTTAACTACTGTATCTAATCTATCTAACCATCTATCTACTGTATTTAACTACTGTATCTAATCTAACCATCTATCTACTGTATTTAACTACTGTAACTAATCTATCTAACCATCTATCTACTGTATTTAACTACTGTATCTAATCTATCTAGCCATCTATCTACTGTATTTAACTACTGTATCTAATCTATCTAACCATATATCTACTGTATTTAACTACTGTATCTAATCTATCTAACCATCTATCTACTGTATTTAACTACTGTATCTAATCTATCTAGCCATATATCTACTGTATTTAACTACTGTATCTAATCTATCTAGCCATATATCTACTGTATTTAACTACTGTATCTAATCTATCTAGCCATATATCTACTGTATTTAACTACTGTATCTAATCTATCTAACCATCTATCTACTATATCTAATCTAACCATATATCTACTGTATTTAACTACTGTATCTAATCTATCTAACCATCTATCTACTGTATTTAACTACTGTATCTAATCTATCTAACCATCTATCTACTGTATTTAACTACTGTATCTAATCAATCTAACCATATATCTACTGTATTTAACTACTGTATCTAATCTATCTAACCATCTATCTACTGTATTTAACTACTGTATCTAATCTAACCATCTATCTACTGTATTTAACTACTGTAACTAATCTAACCATCTATCTACTGTATTTAACTACTGTATCTAATCTAATCTATCTAACAATCTATCTATTGTATTTAACTACTGTATCTAATATAGATAACCATCTATCTACTGTATTTAACTACTGTATCTAATCTAACCATCTATCTACTGTATTTAACTACTGTATCTAATCTAACCATCTATCTACTGTATTTAATTACTGTATCTAATCTATCTAACATATATCTACTGTATTTAACTACTGTATCTAATCTATCTAACAATATATCTATTGTATTTAACTACTGTATCTAATATAGATAACCATCTATCTACTGTATTTAACTACTGTATCTAATCTATCTAACCATCTATCTACTGTATTTAACTACTGTATCTAATCTATCTAACCATCTATCTACTGTATTTAACTACTGTATCTAATCTAACCATCTATCTACTGTATTTAACTACTATATCTAATCTAACCATCCATCTATTGTATTTAACAACTGTATCTAAGCTATCTAACATATATATATATATATACTGTATTTAACTACTGTATCTAATCTATCTAACATATATCTACTGTATTTAACCACTGTATCTAATCTATCTAACAATCTATCTATTGTATTTAACTACTGTATCTAATCTATCTAACCATCTATCTACTGTATTTAACTACTGTATCTAATCTAACCATCTATCTACTGTATTTAACTACTATATCTAATCTAACCATCCATCTACTGTATTTAACTACTGTATCTAATTTATCTAACCATATATCTATTGTATTTAACTACTGTATCTAATCTATCTTACATCTATCTATCTATTGTATTTAACTACTGTATCTAATCTATCTAACCATCTATCTACTGTATTTAACTACTGTATCTAATCTATGTAACCATCTATCTACTGTATTTAACTACTGTATCTAATCTATCTAACATCTATCTATTGTATCTAACTACTGTATCTAATCTATCTAACCATATATCTACTGTATCTAACTACTGTATCTCAATCTATCTAACCATCTATCTACTGTATTTAACTACTGTATCTAATCTATCTAACCATCTATCTACTGTATTTAACTACTGTATCTAATCTATCTAACCATCTATCTACTGTATTTAACTACTGTATCTAATCTATCTAACCATCTATCTACTGTATTTAACTACTGTATCTAATCTATCTAACCATCTATCTACTGTATTTAACTACTGTATCTAATCTAACCATCTATCTACTGTATTTAACTACTATATCTAATCTAACCATCCATCTATTGTATTTAACAACTGTATCTAAGCTATCTAACATATATATATATATATATATATACTGTATTTAACTACTGTATCTAATCTATCTAACATATATCTACTGTATTTAACCACTGTATCTAATCTATCTAACAATCTATCTATTGTATTTAACTACTGTATCTAATCTATCTAACCATCTATCTACTGTATTTAACTACTGTATCTAATCTAACCATCTATCTACTGTATTTAACTACTATATCTAATCTAACCATCCATCTACTGTATTTAACTACTGTATCTAATTTATCTAACCATATATCTATTGTATTTAACTACTGTATCTAATCTATCTTACATCTATCTATCTATTGTATTTAACTACTGTATCTAATCTATCTAACCATCTATCTACTGTATTTAACTACTGTATCTAATCTATGTAACCATCTATCTACTGTATTTAACTACTGTATCTAATCTATCTAACATCTATCTACTGTATTTAACTACTGTATCTAATCAATCTAACCATATATCTACTGTATTTAACTACTGTATCTAATCTATCTAACCATCTATCTACTGTATCTAACTACTGTATCTAATCTATCTAACCATCTATCTACTGTATCTAACTACTGTATCTAATCTATCTAGCCATCTATCTACTGTATTTAACTACTGTATCTAATCTATCTAACCATCTATCTACTGTATCTAACTACTGTATCTAATCTATCTAGCCATCTATCTACTGTATTTAACTACTGTATCTAATCTATCTAACCATCTATCTACTGTATTTAACTACTGTATCTAATCAATCTAACCATATATCTACTGTATTTAACTACTGTATCTAATCTATCTAGCCATCTATCTACTGTATCTAACTACTGTATCTAATCTATCTAACCATCTATCTACTGTATTTAACTACTGTATCTAATCTAACCATCTATCTACTGTATTTAACTACTGTATCTAATCTATCTAAACATCTATCTACTGTATTTAACTACTGTATCTAATCTAACCATCTATCTACTGTATTTAACTACTGTATCTAATCTATCTAGCCATATATCTACTGTATTTAACTACTGTATCTAATCTATCTAGCCATCTATCTACTGTATTTAACTACTGTATCTAATCTATCTAACCATATATCTACTGTATTTAACTACTGTATCTAATCTATCTAACCATATATCTACTGTATTTAACTACTGTATCTAATCTATCTAGCCATCTATCTACTGTATTTAACTACTGTATCTAATCTATCTAATAATCTATCTACTGTATTTAACTACTGTATCTAATCAATCTAACCATATATCTACTGTATTTAACTACTGTATCTAATCTATCTAACCATCTATCTACTGTATTTAACTACTGTATCTAATCTAACCATCTATCTACTGTATTTAACTACTGTAACTAATCTATCTAACCATCTATCTACTGTATTTAACTACTGTATCTAATCTATCTAGCCATCTATCTACTGTATTTAACTACTGTATCTAATCTATCTAACCATATATCTACTGTATTTAACTACTGTATCTAATCTATCTAACCATCTATCTACTGTATTTAACTACTGTATCTAATCTATCTAGCCATATATCTACTGTATTTAACTACTGTATCTAATCTATCTAGCCATATATCTACTGTATTTAACTACTGTATCTAATCTATCTAGCCATATATCTACTGTATTTAACTACTGTATCTAATCTATCTAACCATCTATCTACTATATCTAATCTAACCATATATCTACTGTATTTAACTACTGTATCTAATCTATCTAACCATCTATCTACTGTATTTAACTACTTTATCTAATCTATCTAACCATCTATCTACTGTATTTAACTACTGTATCTAATCAATCTAACCCTATATCTACTGTATTTAACTACTGTATCTAATATATCTAACCATCTATCTACTGTATTTAACTACTGTATCTAATCTAACCATCTATCTACTGTATTTAACTACTGTAACTAATCTAACCATCTATCTACTGTATTTAACTACTGTATCTAATCTAATCTATCTAACAATATATCTATTGTATTTAACTACTGTATCTAATATAGATAACCATCTATCTACTGTATTTAACTACTGTATCTAATCTAACCATCTATATACTGTATTTAACTACTGTATCTAATCTAACCATCTATCTACTGTATTTAATTACTGTATCTAATCTATCTAACATATATCTACTGTATTTAACTACTGTATCTAATCTATCTAACAATATATCTATTGTATTTAACTACTGTATCTAATATAGATAACCATCTATCTACTGTATTTAACTACTGTATCTAATCTATCTAACCATCTATCTACTGTATTTAACTACTGTATCTAATCTATCTAACCATCTATCTACTGTATTTAACTACTGTATCTAATCTAACCATCTATCTACTGTATTTAACTACTATATCTAATCTAACCATCCATCTATTGTATTTAACAACTGTATCTAAGCTATCTAACATATATATATATATACTGTATTTAACTACTGTATCTAATCTATCTAACATATATCTACTGTATTTAACCACTGTATCTAATCTATCTAACCATCTATCTACTGTATTTAACTACTGTATCTAATCTAACCATCTATCTACTGTATTTAACTACTATATCTAATCTAACCATATATCTATTGTATTTAACTACTGTATCTAATCTATCTTACATCTATCTATCTATTGTATTTAACTACTGTATCTAATCTATCTAACCATCTATCTACTGTATTTAACTACTGTATCTAATCTATGTAACCATCTATCTACTGTATTTAACTACTGTATCTAATCTATCTAACATCTATCTATTGTATCTAACTACTGTATCTAATCTATCTAACCATCTATCTACTGTATCTAACTACTGTATCTAATCTATCTAACCATCTATCTACTGTATTTAACTACTATATCTAATCTATCTAACCATCTATCTACTGTATTTAACTACTGTATCTAATCTATCTAACCATCTATCTACTGTATTTAACTACTGTATCTAATCTATCTAACCATCTATCTACTGTATTTAACTACTGTATCTAATCTATCTAACCATCTATCTACTGTATTTAACTACTGTATCTAATCTAACCATCTATCTACTGTATTTAACTACTATATCTAATCTAACCATCCATCTATTGTATTTAACAACTGTATCTAAGCTATCTAACATATATATATATATATATATATATATACTGTATTTAACTACTGTATCTAATCTATCTAACATATATCTACTGTATTTAACCACTGTATCTAATCTATCTAACAATCTATCTATTGTATTTAACTACTGTATCTAATCTATCTAACCATATATCTACTGTATTTAACTACTGTATCTAATCTAACCATCTATCTACTGTATTTAACTACTATATCTAATCTAACCATCCATCTACTGTATTTAACTACTGTATCTAATTTATCTAACCATATATCTATTGTATTTAACTACTGTATCTAATCTATCTTACATCTATCTATCTATTGTATTTAACTACTGTATCTAATCTATCTAACCATCTATCTACTGTATTTAACTACTGTATCTAATCTATGTAACCATCTATCTACTGTATTTAACTACTGTATCTAATCTATCTAACATCTATCTACTGTATTTAACTACTGTATCTAATCAATCTAACCATATATCTACTGTATTTAACTACTGTATCTAATCTATCTAACCATCTATCTACTGTATCTAACTACTGTATCTAATCTATCTAACCATCTATCTACTGTATCTAACTACTGTATCTAATCTATCTAACCATCTATCTACTGTATTTAACTACTGTATCTAATCTATCTAACCATCTATCTACTGTATTTAACTACTGTATCTAATCTATCTAACCATCTATCTACTGTATTTAACTACTGTAGCAGACAGATTTAGCAGACACTTTTATCCAAAGCGACTTACAGTCATGCGTGCATACAGAATTATGCCATTTAACAGGCACTTTTATCCAAAGCCACTTACAATGCAGTGCTACAGTGGGAGGGCATACATTTTTGTTAATGTGATCTCTGTGAAAATTGAACCCACAGCCTTGGCATTGCCTTTGCATTTGCTAGCACCACACTCCACTCTCCAAGTTATCTAACATTGACTCATTATTTAAATGAAGATTCACATTTAATGTTCCAATCAATACTTTTTATTTACATTTCTCTTCATGAGATCACAGCCTATTCACTGGCAGCAACATGTATGTTGCTCTCAGTCTCAACGGTAGTAGTGAATGAATTGTTATTTAGCTTTAAACATTATAGTCCATCTCTGGTGTAATCAGCTGCTTTCAGACAGGCTCTCTTCAGGCTAATCGTCCTTAAAGGGTTTTATGTGTTAATCAATGCAGTCAACCAGTTCCAACCCTAACAGGTTAGCACCATTATTAGCTTGTACCATTACATAGAGGGTAAGTTATGATGATAGCCCGAGATATCAGCTGTAGGTTTAGTCACACACACACACACACACACACACACTTTACGATGATAGACCAGCTGTTGGTCTAATAGCCATACTAACCTAGGGAGCACTTTTCTGGTGGAAAATAAAGCATCCTTTTGGAACAGACAGAAAGTACTAATGTTTTGTTGCTATTTGTAGAAAATGACCCATAACTCATTTAGGCTATGGGCAGTTCCTCGATGGAACTTCGTAAATCAGAGACTCCTTTTAAGATAATGCCATGCTGTGGAATTGTCCTTGAGTCGATTTTGAACATCTAATGTATCCATAAAGACCTAAAGAAGGTGGATGTTGATAATGATTGTAATGAAGAAGTTAGGCCCTGAGTTCTGCATTGTCGGTTATCTGGTCTTCTACAAGGAAGGAATGAGGGGGTAGAGCGGGAAAGAGGGAGAAAAGGAGGGAGAGAGGGAGGGAATGAAGGAGAGAGGCACGGTAAGCTAGGGAGGGAGGGAGAGAGGCACGGTAAGCTAGGGAAGGAGAGAGTCACGGTAAGCTAGGGAGGGAGGGAGAGAGGCACGGTAAGCTAGGGAAAGAGTGAGGCACGGTAAGCTAGGGAAAGAGAGAGTCACGGTAAGCTAGGGAGGGAGGGAGAGAGGCACGGTAAGCTAGGGAAGGAGAGAGTCACGGTAAGCTAGGGAGGTAGGGAGAGAGGCACGGTAAGCTAGGGAGGGAGGGAGGCACGGTAAGCTAAGGAGAGAGGGAGAGAGGCACGGAAAGCTAGGGAGGGAGGGAGAGAGGCAACGTAAGCTAGGGAGGGAAGGAGAGAGGCACGGTAAGCTAGGGAGGGAGGGAGAGAGGCACGGAAAGCTAGGGAGGGAGGGAGGAGGGAGGCACAGTAAGCTAGGGAGGGAGGAAGAGAGGCAAGGTAAGCTAGGGAGGGAGGGAGAGAGGCACGGAAAGCTAGGGAGGGAAGGAGAGAGGCACGGTAAGCTAGGGGGAAGGAGAGAGTCACGATAAGCTAGGGAGGGAGGGAGAGAGGCACGGTAAGCTAGGAAGGAAGCAGAGAGGCACGGTAAGCAAGGGAGGGAGGGAGGCACGGTAAGCTAGGGAGGGAGGGAGGCACGGTAAGCTAGGGAGGGAAGGAGAGAGGCAAGATAAGATCGGGAGGGAAGGAGAGAGGCATGGTAAGCTAGGGGGGGAGGGAGAGAGGCACGGTAAGCTAGGGAGGAGGCAGAGAGGCACGGTAAGCTAGGGAGGAGGCAGAGAGGCACGGTAAGCTAGGGAGGAGGCAGAGAGGCACGGTAAGCAAGGGAGGGAGGGAGGCACGGTAAGCTAGGCAGGGAAGTAAGGAGGCACGGTAAGCTAGGGAGGGAAGGAGAGAGTCACGATAAGCTAGGGAGGGAGGGAGAGATGCACGGTAAGCTAGGGAGGGAGGCAGAGAGGCACGGTAAGCAAGGGAGGGAGGGAGAGAGGCACGGTAAGCTAGGGAGGGAGGGAGAGAGGCACGGTAAGCTAGGGAGGGAGGGAGAGAGGCACGGTAAGCTAGGGAGGGAAGGAGAGAGGCAAGATAAGATCGGGAGGGAAGGAGAGAGGCACGGTAAGCTAGGGGGGAAGGAGAGAGTCACGATAAGCTAGGGAGGGAGGGAGGGAGGCACGGTAAGCTAGGGAGGGAGGGAGAGAGGCACGGTAAGCTAGGGAGGGAAGGAGAGAGGCAAGATAAGATCGGGAGGGAAGGAGAGAGGCATGGTAAGCTACAGAGGGAAGGAGAGAGGATCAGTAAACTAGGAAGGGAGGGAGAGATGCACGGTACGCTAGGGAGGGAAGGAGAGAGGCATGGTAAGCTAGGGAAGGAAAGAGGCACGGTAAGCTAGGGATGGAAGGAGAGAGGCACGGTAAGCTAGGCAGGGAAGGAAGGAGGCACGGTAAGCTAGGTAGGGATGGAGAGATGCACGGGAAGCTAGGGAAGGAAAGAGTCACGGTAAGCTAGGGAGGGAAGGACAGAGACACAGTAAGCTAGGGAGGGAGAGTGGCACGGTAATCTAGGGAGGGAGGGAGAGAGGCACGGTAAGCTAGGGAGGGAGAGAGAGAGGCACGGTAAGCTAGGGAGGGAGGGAGGCACGGTAAGCTAGGGAGGGAAGGAGAGAGGCACGGTAAGCTAGGGAGGGAAGGAGAGAGGCACGGTAAGCTAGAGAAGGTGAGATGCACGGTAAGCTAGGAAGAAGGAGAGGCAGAGAGGCACGATAGCAGGGAGGGAGGGAGAGAGGCACGGTAAGCTAGGGAGGGAAGGAGAGAAGAGTTACCTTAAGCTAGGAAGGGAAGGAGAGAGGCACGATAAGCTAGGGAGGGAAGGAGAGAGGCATGATAAGCTCGGGAGGGAAGGAGAGAGGCACGGTAAGCTAGGGAGGGAAGGAGAGAGGCACGATAAGCTACAGAGGGAAGGAGAGAGGCACGGTAAGCTAGGGAGGGAGGAGAGAGGCACGGTAAGCTAGGGAGGGAAGGAGAGAGGCATGATAAGCTACAGAGGGAAGGAGAGAGGCACGGTAAGCTAGGGAGGGAAGGAGAGAGGTAAGCTAGGGAGGGAAGGAGAGAGGCACGGTAAGCTAGGGAAGGAAAGTGGCACGGTAAGCTAGGGAAGGAGAGAGGCACGGTAAGCTAGGGAAGGAAAGTGGCACGGTAAGCTAGGGAGGGAGAGTGGCACGGTAAGCTAGGGAGGGAAGGAGAGAGGCACGGTAAGCTAGGGAAGGAGAGAGTCACGATAAGCTAGGGAAGGAGAGATGCACAGTAAGCTAGGGAGGGAGGGAGAGAGGCACGGTAAGCTAGGGAAGGAAAGAGGCACGGTAAGCTAGAGAAGGTGAGATGCACGGTAAGCTAGGGAGGGAAGGAGAGAGGCACGGTAAGCTAGGCAGGGAAGGAAGGAGGCACGGTAAGCTAGGTAGGGATGGAGAGTGCACGGGAAGCTAGGGAAGGAAAGAGTCACGGTAAGCTAGGGAGGGAAGGACAGAGAGCACGGTAAGCTAGGGAGGGAGGAGAGTGGCACGGTAAGCTAGGGAAGGAAAGTGGCACAGTAAGCTAGGGAAGGAGAGATGCACGGTAAGCTAGGGAGGGAAGGAGAGAGTCACGGTAAGCTAGGAAGGAGAGAGGCACGGTAAGCTAGGAGGAGAGAGTGGCACGGTAGCTAGGGAGGGAAGGAGAGAGTCACGGTAAGCTAGGGAAGGAGAGAGTCACGATAAGCTAGGGAAGGAGAGATGCACGGTAAGCTAGGGAGGGAAGGAGAGAGGCACGGTAAGCTAGGCAGGGAAGGAAGGAGGCACGGTAAGCTAGGTAGGGATGGAGAGATGCACGGGAAAGTAGGGAAGGAAAGAGTCACGGTAAGCTAGGGAGGGAAGGACAGAGACACAGTAAGCTAGGGAGGGAGAGTGGCACGGTAATCTAGGGAGGGAGGGAGAGAGGCACGGTAAGCTAGGGAGGGAGGGAGAGAGGCACGGTAAGCTAGGGAGGGAGAGAGAGAGGCACGGTAAGCTAAGGATGGAAGGAAAGAGGCACGGTAAGCTATGGAGGGAAGGAAAGCGGCACGGTAAGCTAGAGAGGGAAGGAGAGAGGCACGGTAAGCTAGGGAGGGAAGGAGAGAGGCACTGTAAGCTAGGGAGAGAAGGAGAGAAGCACGATGATCTAGGGTGGAGGAGAGAGGCACGGTAAGCTAGGAGGAAGGAGAGAGTCACCTTAAGCTAGGAAGGGAGGAGGAGAGTTACGGTAAGCTAGGGGAGGAAGAGAGAGGCACGATAAGCTACAGAGGAAGGAAGAGAGGCATGTAAGCTAGGGAGGGAAGGAGAGGCACGGTAAGCTAGGGAGGGAAGGAGAGAGGCATGATAAGCTACAGAGGGAAGGAGAGAGGCACGGTAAGCTAAGGATGGAAGGAGAGAGGTAAGCTAGGGAGGGAAGGAGAGAGGCACGGTAAGCTAGGGAAGGAAAGTGGCACGGTAAGCTAGGGAAGGAGAGATGCACGGTAAGCTAGGGAGGGAAGGAGAGAGGCACGGTAAGCTAGGGAAGGAGAGAGTCACGATAAGCTAGGGAAGGAAAGATGCACAGTAAGCTAGGGAGAGAGGGAGAGAGGCACGGTAAGCTAGGGAGGGAGAGAGGCACGATAAGCTAGGGAGGGAGAGAGGCACGGTAAGCTAGGGAGGGAAGGAGAGAGTCACAGTAAGCTACGGAGAGAAGGAGAGAAGCACGATAAGCTAGGGAGGGAAGGAGGCATTTTAAGTTAGGGATGGAAGAAGAGAGGCACGGTAAGCTAGGGAGGGAAGAAGAGAGGCACGGTAAGCTAGGGAGGGAAGGAGAGAGGCATGGTAAGCTAGAGAGGGAAGGAGATAGGCAGGGTAAGCTAGGGAGGGAAGGAAGGAGGTACAGTAAGCTAGGGAGGGAAGGAGTGAGGTACAGTAAGCTAGGGAGGGAGGGAGAGAGGCACGGTAAGCTAGGGAGGGAGGGAGAGAGGCACGGTAAGCTAGGGACGGAAGGAGAGAGGCACGGTAAGCTAGGGAGGGAGGGAGAGAGGCACGGTAAGCTAGGGAGGGAGGGAGAGAGGCACGGTAAGCTAGGGAGAGAGGGAGAGAGGCACGGCAAGCTAGGGAGGGAAGGAAAGAGGCACGGTAAGCTAGGGAGGGAAGGAGAGAGGCACGGTAAGCTAGGGAGGGAGGGAGGTAGAGAGGCACGGTAAGCTAGGGAGGGAAGTAGAGAGGCACGATAAGATAGGGAGGGAAGGAGAGAGGCATAATGATCTAGGGTGGGAAGGAGGCACGGTAAGCTAGGGAGGGAAGGAGAGAGAGTTACGATAAGCTAGGGAGGGAAGGAGAGAGGCACGATAAGCTACAGATGGAAGGAGAGAGGCATGGTAAGCTAGGGAGGGAAGGAGAGAGGCACGATAAGCTAGGGAGGGAAGGAGAGAGGCACGATAAGCTCGGGAGGGAAGGAGAGAGGCACGATAAGCTCGGGAGGGAAGGAGAGAGGCACGGTAAGCTAGGGAGGGAAGGAGAGAGGCACGGTAAGCTAGGGAAGGAGAGGCACGGTAAGCTAGGGAAGGAGAGATGCACGGTAAGCTAGGGAGGGAAGGAGAGAGTCACGGTAAGCTAGGGAGGGAGAGTGGCACGGTAAGTTAGGGAGGGAAGGAGAGAGGCACGGTAAGCTAGGGATGGAGAGAGGCACAGTAAGCTAGGGAGGGAGGGAGAGAGGCACGATAAGCTAGGGAGGGAAGAAGATAGGCACGGTAAGCTAGGGAGGGAAGGAGAGAGACTTACGATAAGCTAGGGAGGGAAGGAGAGAGGCACGATAAGCTACGGAGGGAAGGAGAGAGGCATGGTAAGCTAGGGAGGGAGGGAGGGAGAGAGGCACGGTAAGCTAGGGAGGGAAGGAGAGAGGCACGATAAGCTAGGGAGGGAAGGAGAGAGGCACGATAAGCTCGGGAAGGGAAGGAGAGAGGCACGGTAAGCTAGGGAAGGGAGAGAGGCACGATAAGCTAGAGAGGAAGGAGAGAGGCACTGTAAGCTAGGGAGGGAAGGAGAGAGGCACGTAAGCTAGGGAGGGGGAGAGAGTCACGGTAAGCTAGGGAGGGAGGAGAGGCACGGTAAGCTAGAGGGAAGGAGAGAGCACGGCAAGCTAGGAGAGGGAGAGAGGCACGGTAAGCTAGGGAAGGAGAGAGGCACGTGTAAGCTAGGGAGGGAGGAGAGAGGCACGGTAAGCTAGGGAGGGAGGGAGAGAGGCACCGGTAAGCTAGGAGAGGGAGAGAGGCACGGTAAGCTAGGGGAGGGAAGAGAGGCACAGTAAGCTAGGCAGGGAAGGAGAGAGGCACGGTAAGCTAGGGAGGGAAGGAGAGAGGCACGGTAAGCTAGGGAGGGAAGGAGAGAGACACGGTAAGCTAGGGAGGGAAGGAGAGGCACGGTAAGCTAGGGAGGGAAGGAGAGAGGCACGGTAAGCTAGGGAGGAGAGAGACACGGTAAGCTAGGGAAGGGAGAGAGGCACGGTAAGCTAGGGAGGGAAGGAGAGAGGCACGGTAAGCTAGGGAGGGAGAGAGGCACGGTAAGCTAGGGAGGGAAGGAGAGAGGCACGGTAAGCTAGGGAGGGAGGAAGAGGTACGGTAAGCTAGGGAGGGAGAGAGGCACGGTAAGCTAGGGAGGGAAGGAGAGAGGCACGGTAAGCTAGGGAGGGAAGGAGAGAGGCACGGTAAGCTAGGGAGGGAAGGAGAGAGGCACGGTAAGCTAGGGAGGGAAGGAGAGGCACGATAAGCTAGGGAGGGAGGAGAGAGCACGTAAGCTAGGAGGAAGGAGAGAGCACGTAAGCTAGGGAAGGAGAGAGGCACGGTAAGCTAGGGAGGGAGAGAGGCACGGTAAGCTAGGGAGGGAAGGAGAGAGGCACGGCAAGCTAGGGAGGAAGGAGAGAGGCACGGTAAGCTAGGAGGAAGGAGAGTCACAGTAAGCTAGGGAAGGAGAGAGGCACGGTAAGCTAGGCAGGGAAGAGAGAGGCACGGTAAGCTAGGGAGGGAAGGAGAGAGACACAATAAGCTAGGGAGGGAGAGAGGCACGGTAAGCTAGGGAGGGAAGGAGAGAGGCACGGTAAGCTAGGGAGGGAGGGAGAGAGGCACGGTAAGCTAGGGAGGGAGAGAGGCACGGTAAGCTAGGGAGGGAAGGAGAGAGGCACAGTAAGCTAGGGAGGGAGGGAGAGGTACGGTAAGCTAGGGAGGGAGGGAGAGAGGCACGGTAAGCTAGGGAGGGAGGGAGAGAGGCACGGTAAGCTAGGGAGGGAAGGAGAGAGGCACGGTAAGCTAGGGAAGGAGAGAGGCACGGTAAGCTAGGGAGGAGGAGAGAGGCACGGTAGCTAGGGAGGAAGGAGAGAGGCACGGTAAGCTAGGGAGGGAAGGAGAGAGCACGGTAAGCTAGGGAGGGAAGGAGAGAGGCACGGTAAGCTAGGGAGGGAGGAGAGAGGCACGGTAAGCTAGGGAGGGAAGGAGAGAAGCACGATAAACTAGGGAGGGAAGGAGAGAGGCACGATAAGCTAGGGAGGGAGGGAGAGAGGCACGGTAAGCTAGGGAGGGAGAGAGGCACGGTAAGCTAGGGAGGGAAGAAGAGAGGCACAGTAAGCTAGGCAGGGAAGGAAGGAGATACAGTAAGCTTGGGAGGGAAGGAGAGATGCACGGTAAGCTAGGGATGGAAGAAGAGAGGGACGGTAAGCTAGGCAGGGAAGGAGAGAGGCATGGTAAGCTAGGGAGGGAAGGAGAGGCACGGTAAGCTAGGGAGGGAGAGAGCACGATAGGCTAGGGAAGGGAGAGAGGCACGGTAAGCTAGGGAGGGAGAGAGGCACGGTAAGCTAGGGAGGGAGGGAGAGGCACGGTAAGCTAGGGAGGGAGAGAGGCACGGTAAGCTAGGGAGGGAAGAAGAGAGGCACAGTAAGCTAGGCAGGGAAGGAAGGAGGCACGGTAAGCTAGGGAGGGAAGGAGAGAGGCACGGTAAGCTAGGGAGGGAAGGAGAGAGGCACGGTAAGCTAGGCAGGGAAGGAGAGAGGCACGGTAAGCTAGGGAGGGAGGGAGAGAGGCACGGTAAGCTAGGGAGGGAAGGAGAGAGGCACGGTAAGCTAGGGAAGGAGAGAGGCACGGTAAGCTAGGGAGGGAAGGAGAGAGACACGGTAAGCTAGGGAAGGAGAGAGGCACGGTAAGCTAGGGAGGGAGGGAGAGAGGACGTAAGCTAGGGGCACATAGGAGGAGAGAGAACGGTAAGCTAGGGAGGGAGGGAGAGAGGCACCAGGTAAGCTAGGGAGGGAGGAGAGAGCACGTAGCTAGGGAGGGAAGAGAGCACCTAAGCTAGGGAGGAAGGAGAGGCACGGTAAGCTAGGGAGGGAAGGAGAGAGGCACCGTAGCTAGGAGGGAGGGAGAGAGGCACGTAGCTAGGGAGGGAAGGAGAAGGCACGGTAAGCTAGGAAGGAAGGAGAGAGTCACGGTAAGCTAGGGAAGGAGAGAGGCACGGTAAGCTAGGGAGGGAGGAAGAGGCACGGTAAGCTAGGGAGGGAGGGAGAGAGGCACGGTAAGCTAGGGAAGGAGAGAGGCACGGTCTAGGGAGGGAAGCAGTAAGTAGGGAGGGAAGAGAGAGCACGGTAAGCTAGGGAGGGAAGGAGAGAGCACGGTAAGCTAGGGAGGGATGGAGAGAGCAGGAAGTAGGGAAGGAGAGAGGCCGGTAAGCTAGGGAGGAAGGACAGAGGCACAGTAAGCTAGGGAGGGAGGGAGAGAGGCACGGTAAGCTAGGGAGGAGAGAGAGGCACGGTAAGCTAGGAGGGAGGAGAGGCACGTAAGCTAGGGAGAGGGAGAGAGGCACGGTAAGCTAGGGAGGGAAGGAGAGAGGCACCGTAAGCTAGGGAGGGAAGGAGAGAGACACGTAAGCTAGGGAGGGAGGAGAGAGGCACGGTAAGCTAGGGAGGGAAGGAGAGAGGCACGGTAAGCTAGGGAGGAAGAGAGAGGCACGGTAAGCTAGGGAGGGAAGGAGAGAGGCACGGTAAGCTAGGGAGGGAAGGAGAGAGGCAACGGTAAGCTAGGAGGGAAGGAGAGAGGCACGGTAAGCTAGGGGAGGGGAAGGAGAGAGGCACGTAAGCTAGGGAGGGAAGGAGAGAGGCACGGTAAGCTAGGGAGGGAGGAGAGAGGCACGGTAAGCTAGGAGGGAAGGAGAGGGGCACGGTAAGCTAGGGAGGGAAGGAAGAGGCACGGTAAGCTAGGGAGGGAAGGAGAGGCACGGTAAGCTAGGGAGGAAGGAGAGAGGCACGGTAAGCTAGGGAGGGAAGGAGAGAGGCACGGTAAGCTAGGGAGGGAAGGAGAGAGGCACGGTAAGCTAGGGAGGGAGGGAGAGAGGCACGGTAAGCTAGGGAGGGAAGGAGAGAGGCACGGTAAGCTAGGGAGGGAAGGAGAGAGGCACGGTAAGCTAGGGAGGGAAGGAGAGAGTCACGATAAGCTAGGGAGGGAAGGAGAGAGGCACGATAAGCTAGGGAGGGAAGGAGAGGCACGGTAAGCTAGGGAGGGAAGGAGAGAGGCACGGTAAGCTAGGGAGGGAAGGAGAGAGGCACGGTAAGCTAGGGAAGGAGAGAGGCACGGTAAGCTAGGGAGGGAAGGAGAGAGGCACAGTAAGCTAGGAGGGAAGGAGAGGCACGGTGCTAGGAGGAAGGAGAGAGGCACGGTAAGCTAGGGAGGGAAGGAGAGAGGCAACGGTAAGCTAGGGAGGGAAGGAGAGAGCACGGTAAGCTAGGAGGGAAGGAGAGAGGCACGGTAAGCTAGGGAGGGAAGGAGAGAGGCACGGTAAGCTAGGGAGGAAGGAGAGAGGCACGGTAAGCTAGGGAGGGAGGGAGAGAGGCACGGTAAGCTAGGGAGGGAAGGAGAGAGGCACGGTAAGCTAGGGAGGAAGGAGAGAGTCACGGTAAGCTAGGGAGGGAAGGAGAGACACCGGTAAGCCAGGGAGGAGAGAGGCACGATAAGCTAGGGAAGGAAGAGAGGCACAGTAAGCTAGGGAGGGAGGGAGAGAGGCACGGTAAGCTAGGGAGGGAGGGAGAGGCACGGTAAGCTAGGGGGAAGGAGAGAGACACGGTAAGCTAGGGAGGGAAGGAGAGAGGCACGGTAAGCTAGGGAGGGAAGGAGAGAGGCACGGTAAGCTAGGGAGGGAAGGAGAGAGGCACGGTAAGCTAGGGAGGGAAGGAGAGAGGCAGTAAGCTAGGGAGGGAAGGAGAGAGGCACGGTAAGCTAGGGAGGGAAGAAGAGAGGCACGGTAAGCTAGGGAGGGAAGGAGAGGCACGGTAAGCTAGGGAGGGAAGGAGAGAAGCACGATAAACTAGGGAGGGAAGGAGAGAGGCACGATAAGCTAGGGAGGGAGGGAGAGAGGCACGGTAAGCTAGGGAGGGAGAGAGGCACGGTAAGCTAGGGAGGGAAGAAGAGAGGCACAGTAAGCTAGGGAGGGAAGGAAGGAGACACAGTAAGCTAGGGAGGGAAGGAGAGAGGCACGGTAAGCTAGGGAGGGAAGGAGAGAGGCACGGTAAGCTAGGGAGGGAGAGAGGCACGGTAAGCTAGGGAGGGAAGGAGAGAGGCACGGTAAGCTAGGGATGGAGAGAGTCACGATAAACTAGGAAAGGAGAGAGGCACGGTAAGCTAGGGAGGGAGGGAGAGAGGCACAGTAAGCTAGGGAGGGAAGGAGAGAGGCACGGTAAGCTAGGGAGGGAAGGAGAGAGGCACGGTAAGCTAGGGAGGGAAGGAGAGATCACGGTAAGCTAGGGAAGGAGAGAGAGGCACGGTAAGCTAGGGAGGAGGGAGAGAGGCACGGTAAGCTAGGGAGGGAAGGAGAGAGGCACGGTAAGCTAGGGAGGGAAGGAGAGGCACGGTAAGCTAGGGAGGGAAGGAGAGAGGCACGGTAAGCTAGGGAGGGAAGGAGAGAGGCACGGTAAGCTAGGGAGGGAAGGAGAGAGGCACGGTAAGCTAGGCAGGGAAGGAAGGAGGCACGGTAAGCTAGGGAGGGAAGGAGAGAGGCACAGTAAGCTAGGGAGGAAGGAGAGAGGCACGGTAAGCTAGGGAGGGAGAGAGGCACGGTAAGCTAGGGAGGGAAGAAGAGAGGCACGGTAAGCTAGGGAGGGAAGGAGAGAGGCACGGTAAGCTAGGGAGGGAGGGAGGCACGGTAAGCTAGGGAGGGAAGGAGAGAGGCACGGTAAGCTAGGGAGGGAAGGAGAGAGGCACGGTAAGCTAGGGAGGGAAGGAGAGAGGCACGGTAAGATAGGGAAGGAAAGAGGCACGGTAAGCTAGGGAAGGAAAGAGGCACGGTAAGCTAGGGAAGGAAGGAAAGAGACACAGTAAGCTAGGGAAGGAGAGAGTCACGGTAAGCTAGGGAGGGAGGGAGAGAGGCACGGTAAGCTAGGGAGGGAGAGAGGCACGGTAAGCTAGGGAGGGAAGAAGAGAGGCATGGTAAGCTAAGGAGGGAGGGAGAGAGGCACGGTAAGCTAGGGAGGGAAGTAGAGGGGCACGGTAAGCTAGGCAGGGAAGGAAGGAGGCACGGTAAGCTAGGGAGGGAAGGAGAGAGGCACAATAAGCTAGGGAGGGAGAGTGGCACGGTAAGCTAGGAACGGAAGGAGAGAGGCACGCTAAGGTAGGGAGGGAGGGAGAGAGGCACGGTAAGGTAGGGAGGGAGGGAGAGAGGCACGGTAAGCTAGGAGGGAAGGAGAGAGGCAGGGTAAGCTAGGGAGGGAGAGAGGCACGGTAAGCTAGGGAGGAGGAGAGGCACGGTAAGCTAGGAGGGAAGGAGAGAGCACGGTAAGCTAGGGAAGGAAAGAGGCACGGTAAGCTAGGGAGGGAAGGAGAGAGACACGGTAAGCTAGGGAAGGAGGAGAGGCACGGTAAGCTAGGGAGGGAAGGAGAGAGGCACGGTAAGCTAGGGAGGGAAGGAGAGAGGCACGGTAAGCTAGGGAAGGAGAGAGGCACGGTAAGCTAGGGAGGGAAGGAGAGAGGCACAGTAAGCTAGGGAGGGAGGAAGAGCTACGGTAAGCTAGGGAGGGAGAGAGGCACGGTAAGCTAGGAGGGAAGAAGAGAGGCACGGTATGCTAGGGAGGGAAGGAGAGAGGCACGGTAAGCTAGGGAGGGAAGGAGAGAGGCACGGTAAGCTAGGGAGGGAGGAGGAGGCACGGTAAGCTAGGGAGGGAGGGAGAGAGGCACGGTAAGCTAGGAGGGAAGGAGAGGCAACGAAGCTAGGAGGGAGGAGAGAGGCACCGTAAGCTAGGGAGGAAGGAGAGAGGCAACGATAAGCTAGGAGGGAGGAGAGAGGCACGGATAAGCTAGGGAGGGAAGGGAGAGGCACGGTAAGCTAGGGAGGGAAGGAGAGAGGCACGGTAAGCTAGGAGGGAAGAGGAGGCACGGTAAGCTAGGGAGGGAAGGAGAGACACTTCAAGCTAGGGAGGGAAGGAGAGAGGCACCCGAGTAAGCTAGGGAGGGAAGGAGAGAGGCACGGTAAGCTAGGGAGGGAAGGAGAGAGGCACGGTAAGCTAGGGAGGGAAGGAGAGAGCACGGTAAGCTAGGGAGGGAGGAGAGAATCACGGTAAGCTAGGGAGGAAGGAGAGAGGCACAGTAAGCTAGGGAGGGAAGAGAGGCACGGTAAGCTAGGGAGGGAAGGAGAGAGGCACGGTAAGCAGGAGGGAGGGAGAGAGGCACGGTAATGGAGACCTACTAGGAAGGAGAGAGGCAACGGTAAGCTAGGGAGGAAGGAGAGAGGCACGGGCTAGGAGGGAAGGAGAGAGGCACGGTAAGCTAGGAGGGAAGGAGAGAGGCACGGTAAGCTAGGGAGGGAAGGGAGAGAGGCACGGTAAGCTAGGGAGGAAGGAGAGAGGCACTGTAAGCTAGGGAGGGAAGGAGAGAGGCACGGTAAGCTAGGGAGGGAGGAGAGGCACGGTAAGCTAGGGGGGAAGGAGGAGGCAACGGTAAGCTAGGGAGGGAAGGAGAGAGGCACCTAAGCTAGGAGGGAAGGAGAGAGGCACGATAAGCTAGGGAGGAGAGAGCACGATAAGCTAGGGAGGGAAGGAGAGAGGCAACGGTAAGCTAGGAGGGAGAGAGAGGCACGGCAAGCTAGGGAGGGAAGGAGGCAGTGTAAGCTAGGGAGGGAGGAGAGAGGCACGGTAAGCTAGGGAGAAGGAGAGAGGCAATAAGCTAGGGAGGGAAGGAGATGCACGTAAGCTAGGGAGGGAAGGAGAGCGGTAGCTAGGAGGGAGAGAGGCACGGTAGCTAGGGAAGAGAGAGGCACGGTGCTGAGGGAAGTGAGAGAGCACAGTAAGCTAGGGAGGGAAGGAGAGAGGCACAGTAAGCTAGGAAGGAGAGAGCACGATAAGGAAGGAGAGATGCACAGTAAGCTAGGAGGGAAGGAGAGAGGCACGGTAAGCTAGGGAGGGAGGAGAGGCACGCAAGCAGGGAGGGAGAGAGGCACGGTAAGCTAGGGAGGGAAGGAGAGAGGCACGATAAGCTAGGGAAGGAAGAGGCACGTGTAAGCTAGGAGGGAAGAGAGCACGGTAAGCTAGGAGGGAAGGAGAGGCACGGTAAGCTAGGAGGGAAGGAGAGAGGCACGGTAAGCTAGGGAGGGAAGGAGAGGCACGGTAAGCTAGGGAGGGAAGGAGAGATGCACTGTAGCTAGGGAGGGAAGAGAGAGGCACAGTAGCTAGGGAGGGAGGGAGGGAGCACGGTAAGCTAGGGAGGGAAGGAGAGAGGCACGGTAAGCTAGGGAGGGAGAGAGAGGCACGATAAGCTAGGGAGGGAAGGAGAGAGGCACGGTAAGCTAGGGAGGGAGGAGAGAGGCACCGTAAGCTAGGAGGGAAGGAGAGAGGCAACGGTAAGCTAGGGAGGGAAGGAGAGAGGCACAATAATCTAGGGGGAAGGAGAGGGCACGGTAAGCTAGGGAGGAAGGAGAGAGGCACGTAAGCTGAGGGAAGGAGAGAGGCACGGTAAGCTAGGGAGGGAAGGGAGAGGCACAATAGGGAGGAAGCAGAGAGGCAGGTAAGCTAGGGAGGGAGGGAGGACACGGTAAGCTAGGGAGGGAAGGCACGTAAGCTAAGGGAAGGAAGACACGGTAAGCTAGGGAGGGAAGGGAGAGGCAAGGTAAGCTAGGGAAGGAGAGAGGCACGGTAAGCTAGGGAAAGGAGAGAGACACGGTAAGCCAGGGAGGAAGAGGCACGGTAAGCTAGAGGGAAGGAGAGAGAAACGTAAGCTAGGGAGGAAGAGAGACAGTAAGCAGGGAAGGAGAGAGGACGGTAAGCTAGGAGGGAAAGGAGAGAGCACGGTAAGCTAGGGAGGGAAGTAGGCACAGTAAGCTAGGGAGGAAGAGGCACGGTGCTAGGGAGGGAAGGAGAGAGGCACGGTAAGCTAGGGAGGGAAGAGAGAGGCACGGTAAGCTAGGGAGGGAGAGAGGCACGTGGCTAGGGGGGAGGGAGAGAGGCACCGTAAGCTAGGAGGAAGGAGAAGGCAACGATAAGCTAGGGAGGGAAGGAGAAGCAACTGTAAGCTAGGGAGGGAAGGAGAGAGGCACGGTAAGCTAGGGAGGGAAGAGGAGTACGAAGCTAGGGAGGGAAGGGAGAGAGGCACGGTAAGCTAGGGAGGGAAGGAGAGAGGCACGGTAAGCTAGGGAGGGAAGGAGAGAGGCACGTAGCTAGGGAGGAAAGGAGAGTCACGGTAAGCTAGGGAGGGAGGGAGAGAGGCACGGTAAGCTAGGGAGGGAAGGAGAGAGGCACGGTAAGGCTAGGGAGGGAAGGAGAGAGTTACGGTAAGCTAGGAAGGGAGGGAGGAGAGAGTCACGATAAGCTAGGGAGGGAAGGAGAGAGGCACGTAGCTAGGGAGGGAGAGAGAGGCACGGTAAGCTAGGGAGGGAAGGAGAGAGGCACAAGCTAGGAGGGAAGGAGAGAGGCAATACGGTAAGCTAGGGAGGGAAGGAGAGGGCACGATAAGCTAGGGAGAAGGAGAGGCACGGTAAGCTAGGGAGGGAAGGAGAGAGGCAACGGTAAGCTAGGGAGGGAAGGAGAGAGAGGCACGATAAGCTCGGGAGGGAAGGAGAGAGGCACGGTAAGCTAGGGAGGGAAGGAGAGAGGCACGATAAGTAACAGAGGGAAGGAGAGAGGCACGGTAAGCTAGGGAAGGAGAGATGCACGGTAAGCTAGGGAGGGAAGGAGAGAGTCACGGTAAGCTAGGGAGGGAGAGAGGCACGTAAGCTAGGGAGGGAAGAGAGATGCACAGTAAGCTAGGAGAAGAGGAGGCACGGTAAGCTGAGGGGAGAGGCACGATAAGCTAGGGAGGGAAGAGAGAGGCACGGTAAGCTTGGGAGGGAAGGAGAGAGGCACGAAAGCTAGGGAGGGAAGGAGGCACTGTAAGCTAGGGAGGAAGAGAGAGCACGGTAAGCTAGGGAGGGAAGGAGAGAGGCACGGTAAGCTAGGGAGAAGGAGAGAGGCACGGTAAGCTAGGAGGGAAGGAGAGAGGCACGGTGCTAGGGAGGGAAGGGAGAGGAGGCACGGTAAGCTAGGGAGGGAAGGAGAGAGGCACTAAGCTAGGGAGGGAGAGAGAGGCACGTAAGCTAGGGAGGGAGGCAACGGTAAGCTAGGGAGGGAGAGAGGCACGCTAAGGACGGAAGGAGAGAGGCACTAGCTAGGAGGGAAGGAGAGAGGCACGGTAAGCTAGGGAGGGAAGGAGAGAGCACGGTAAGCTAGGGAGAGAGGAGAGAGGCACGGTAAGTAGGGAAGGGAAGAGCAAGTAGCTAGGGAAGGGAGAGAGGCACGGTAGCTAGGGAGGAAAGAGAGGCGATAAGCTAGGAGGGAAGGAGAGAGCCGATAAGCTAGGGAGGGAAGGAGAGAGGCAGTGCTAGGGAGGGAAGGAGAGAGGCAACTAGCTAGGGAGGGAACGAGAACCTTAAGCTGGGAGGGAGGGAGAGAGGCACGGTAAGCTAGGAAGGGAAGGAGAGAGGACTGTAAGTTACGGAAGGAGAGAGGCACGGTAAGCTAGGAGAAGGAGAGAGTACCTGGTGTTAGGGAGGGAAGGAGAGAGTCACAGTAAGCAATGGAGAGAGTCACAGTAAGCTAGGGAGGAGGGAGAGGCACGGATAAGCCAGGGAGGGAAGAAGAGGCACGGTAAGCTAGGGGAGGGAAGAGAGAGTACGTAGCTTAGGGAGGGGGAGAGAGGCACGGTAAGCTAGGGAGGGAAGGAGAGAGGCACGTTAGGGAGGGAGGGAGAGAGGACGTAAGCCTAGGGAGGGAAGGAGAGAGGCACAATAATTAGGGAGGGAGAGGCTGATATAGGGAGGGAAGGAGAGAGGCACGGTAAGCTAGGGTTAGGGAGGGAGAGAGGCACGGTAAGTAGGGGAGGGAGGGAGACGCACAGTAAGCTAGGGAAGGGAGAGAGGCAACGGTAAGCTAGGGAGGGGAAGAGGAAAGATGCACAGGTTAAGCTAGGGAAGGAGAGGTCACAGTAAGCTAGGGAGGAGGGAGAGTGGCACGGTAAGCTAGGGAGGAGGGAGAGCCACGGTAGCTAGGGATGGAAAGTCACGATAAACTAGAAGGAGAGAGGCAGTAAGCAGGGAGGGAGGGAGAGAGGCACCAGTAAGCTAGGAGGAGGAGGCACGGTAAGTTAGAGAGGAAGAAGAGAGCACGTGCTAGGGAGGAAGAAAGAGAAGGCACAGTAGCTAGGGAGGGAGGAGAGAGACACGTAAGCAGGAAAGGAGAGAGGCACGTGTCTTGGGAGGGAAGAAGAGGCGTGGCATGCCAGGCAGGGAAGGAGAGGCCTAAAATGAGGAAAGAGCCTGAAGTAAGCTAGTAAGGAAACAGGCTACGATGGCAAAGGAAGGAAAGAGACACAGTAGCTAGGAAAGGAGGAAGATCGAGTAAGCTAGGGGAGGGAGGGAGAGATTACAGTAAGCTAGGGAGGGAGAGAGGCACGGTAAGCTAAGGAGGGAAGGAGGAGGCATGGTAAGCTAAGGAGAGGGAGGGAGAGAGAGGCACGTAAGCTAGGCAGGAAAGGAACAGAGGCACGGCAACTAGGAGGAAGGAGAGAGCACAATAGTTGAGAGGAGGAGTAGCACGTAGCTGAGCGGAAGGAAACCACGCTAGGTAGGGAGGGAGGAGAGGCACGGCCAGGTAGGAGGGAGGGGGGGGGAGGCACTAGCTAGGGAGAGAGGAGAGAGGCACGGCAACTAGAGAGGAAAAAAACCCACAGTAAGAGAGGAAAGGGAGAAGGAAGCAGTAATCTAAAGAGAGGAGGCACGGTAAGCTAGAGGAA